>NC_056744.1:1314233315-1314533315 GCF_019279795.1 Protopterus annectens | reverse complement strand
CTCTTCCAGCAAATAGTGGAATACCCTGAGGTAGTGGGTGCAATAGACTACACGCACATACGCATCAAAGCACCAGCTGGTGAGCGGGGTAGGACCTTCATTAACCGCAAGGGCTTCCCCTCCATCAACTTCCAGGTCGTTTGTGATGCCCAGGGCATAATAATGAATGTGTGTGCTGGCTGCCCTGGGAGTTACCATGATTCCCACATCTGGCATTTGACGCAGCTGTACCAGACATTTGCCAGTGGGGACATCCCACATGGACACCTAGTGGGGGATGCAGGTTATGCACTGGAGCCGTGGCTGATGACACCCATCAGAAACACACACACACCTGAACAGGAACACCATAATGAGGCACATGCACAAACACGTAATGTAATAGAGCATGTGTTTGGGCTGCTGAAGTCACGGTTCCGGTGTCTGGACACATCTGGTGGAGCCTTGCAGTACACACCAACTACATGTACCCAAATTGTCATGGTATGTGCTATGCTACATAATATGATCTTGCGAAAACAGCTGCAGCAGGACCAGCATAGGGTTGGGCCAAACAGCCCCCCACCACTGCCAAGGCCATCACAGGCAGAGCGTGACTCTGAGGAAGAACAACCTGAGCCTGCCCCAGTAGGCAGAAGGAGGCATGCCCAGTATGCCCTGGCCTTGGCAAAGAGGCAACGCATAGCACATACACTGGCTCAGTAGGAACCCTGGGAATGATACCCACTCTGACTCAAATAATAATATGAATGCCTAAAATGGCATGACCTGCTCACAAACATGTACAGGGAAGTGTAATATGCGCATCCGACAGAGGCAGCCCTGCAGCACCACCTGAGGCATGAATGCCATGTGTTAAGTAATGTAACACCATGTACTATATGCACACCTGAGCACCCTGACTAACATCCACCCTCACCAAGCATGAAGCCACAAAATGACGATGGGATGATCAAGTGCAATAACTGGCTGAAGTAATGCAGTTAGTCAAAGGGGAGCCAATGTGTTTCAGGCTGGGAAGACATGCGGAACATGACATGATGCACCACCTCCTAGGGGTGGCATGCACCTATCATTCCATGCCCCATGGATACTGGCAAAGGCTGTCAGTACCCACAGCATGCCCTGAATAGGTAAGTCTCAAAACACAAACCCACCTTCATAGGTACCACAAGGGATAGGAACCTAGATGTAATGCTACCCAATGCCAGAAGTCTAAACAGCAAGATGTGTGCAGTGTAAACGCACACAGTATGGAGAATGTATATGTCAGTCCTGTAATAGAGAACTGGGTCAAGGCTCACATCACCACCCTAACACTACCAAATCACACCTCATACTGTGCTGCACAGCCGCAAAACATGGAACAAGCTACAAAAGGAGGGTGACTAGCAATAAATGTCAAGGATAACCACATCCCCATGTTGGTACCATAACAAGAAGCAGCATGGATTAGCCATGGTCAAATACCAATGGCTAAAACCGCCTCCCAGTATATAGCCCGCTGCAGACTACTGTCCTAATACCAGGAACTGCACTTGGCCTATGTTGGAATACATGAATATATCAAGCTCCCAAAACAACATTATATTGCTTGAGTGAAAATACCCAGACATACACCGGGAGCATTATAGTAGCACCAACACAGTTGGAGAAAAGTTCCCAGAATCCATAAACAAAAATGCCCAGGAACAACGTACCACTCCCACAAGAGGGTTAAGCATACTGGATGTGATAATCAGCAACATGTGTACTGGATGGCAAGATGAGAAGTGTATCCTTCACTGGTAAGACCAGACCATAGAGTAATCACACTGGATATACACATCCCGACCCCAGTCCCTGGCCAAAATACCACAGTTAAAAACATGTGTAAAGCATAGGTTGCAGCCCTCCAAACCGATGTGGAATCCACGAAAGGCCCTGTGCAAGTGCAGAATATGGGACACACCGCAGAACATGTTATACAGGCATTCCATGAACACAGCCAGGAATGCTTGGAGTATGCAGTCACAAATAACAACAACACACAATGCCATACACGCAGGCATCTGGCATGCTGGACTCCAGCCATTACCAAACCATGCAAGAGAATGAGGAAGCTACCACATGATAGAGCAAACATAAAAAGGGAAGTAATCACTGACCAGTAGTATGGCAATAACATATGTCCACACATACAATCCACTAAGTCCAGCCACAACAAGTAGAATCTGTGAATCCAGAGGCAGTGTGACACCTGTCCCAAGTACACAGACAACCACAACTCCCCCCAATAAATACAAATATATGTGATAGATGCAACCATGTATCCAAACCAGAGGTTGAGCTCCCCCAACTCAGTACTGTCAAAACTAGTCAGGAGGAGAAGGTAACCACATACACCACAAACCCAGTCCCACATAGACCTACCACAACTGTAAACCAAACACATAAACACAGAAAAACATTCCCGGAGGCCCTAATTACAAACACGCCACACCAACAGAAGCCTCCAAAGCAGATCGCAAGCAACCACAACCTCCAAACATAGCACATGCAACGCATAGTACACAAAGCTGGTGTGCCAAACAGTCACAGGCCAGAAGGAGAAACAACATGCCTGATACAGTTGTAATAGGTGTCTGTATAGGCAGACACACTGCTGTCCCACTCACCAGACTGAACAAGGGAAAGGGTAGAGTAAGCTGCCTGTAGGCTGCCACAAAATGCCACATAACACAAGTATGCAGGTCACCCCAAAGCAAGCAGAAATATGATGCACTCAATGTCCATGCTGGTGTGAATGACCTGAGATGTACCTCCCTGGTGTACACGAAAAGAGACATGGATGATCTCTCTGAGTATGTACCCCAGGCCGGTATGACACTGGCCGTGTGCAGCATCCAACCCTCACCAAGAATTATGCCACAGTGCAAACACAGAATGATCATGTTTAACAGCTGGCACAGTTACAGCTGTCAGTCCAAGGGGGTCTAATGTCTGTCTGCTTGAGATGTCAAGCAGTCATGCTGCTGTTCCAGGGATGGCTTGCACCTGTTACCCCTGTGCGTCTGGATACTGGATAAGGCCTTTGCCACCTCCATAGAGCCGTATGTAGGCAAGGACAAAAAGACTACCCACCATCCTAGAAAACATAAGTGGTAAGAAACATAAGGGTAATGCTGACCAATGCCAGATGTGTAAACTGCAATATGCATGCCCCTGAGGCACTTCCCATTATGGAGAACATCGATGTCTGTGCAGTGACAGAAGCCTGCTGCAAGCCTAGTGATAGCACACCAGCACTACCAGGTTATACCACATATCATGCGTTATGGCCCCAACACCTGGACCAAAACATAAAAGGAGGGGGAGTATCTATATGCAGCACAGACACCCATACGGCCAGGTAACTGACAATGCACAAAGCAGCGGAGACCACCCATGTGCACCTAAGTGTAGTCAAAACTGCTTTACAGTCTGTAGCATGCGACAGACCACACTCACACACAAGAACTCCACCCAGACATCCTGAAGACATTGGACAGTAGGAATGTCCCACCAAATACCAGACAAGGTACACACAAATTACCACATAGGTGGCAAACCATTATGTATGCAAGGAGTAATCAGGGACCTAGGGACACAAGTCGACAGTAATCTGTCATGTGACACTCACAATGCCAATGTGGCTAGGAAGATTGTCGATATTGGACACCGTATCATGAAAGGATTCACATCTACATCAACAGAGGTCACTGTGCTGCTGTACTGTTCCCTTATCAGACCCATAATCTAGTACAATGACTCATATGGGATGTACCGTACGTGACACCTGCAGCGGTTCGGAAGACCTCATAGTTACCCCACCAAGAGGATAAAGGGTGTGAAATATATGTCATATGCTGCCTGGCTGTAGACACCCCAGCTGAATGCAGTCACAGACTGCCTACACAGAGGCATTGTATGTCTGTTGTACAAGGCCATATCCAACACAGGAGTAATGGACATGCTCAACCAGAGGAAATCAAAGCCATTGGAGCTGTGAGAGTGACAGATGTCAGCCTCAACACATAATGAAATAAGATGTGCTGGAGGGACAGATACATAACCCAGAGGCTCCCCACACCCAGAAACAGGATCCCAATCCATATTAGGCACAGCCCCTCACTGACACCCCTCAACAGGAATATTGCCAAGTGGATGGATGATCGTACATGTATACTGGGGGTCTTCACTGTGTCACGACCAGACAGAGGCACAGTAAAGAAATTCATAAATGGCCATAATAGACACATAGCAAGGGGTGGCGAAAGACACACACACTTTGGCTAGGCTTACTAATGCCCTAGGGTGGATAGCCTAGTATGAACCCATGAACTTATGAAGATACAAATTGTACAGGACACTAAGGATAATCACAAGGCTTACTTAATTGATGGTAGGAACCATGTTGGGCATCCACAGATATGCTCCGAATCACACAGATATTACAAACAACATACCAAACACACACACATATTGCTAACATACAACCTGACAGGTGCAGTGCAAACACCCCCCCCCCCCCAGAATGCAAAATATCTATCCCAGCAGACTGCTGGTCCCCTGACATTTCAGATGCTGACGTAACAACCATCATCTGCAAAGCAAAACACACAGCAGCAAAGGTATGTGATGGTGTCCTAGGCTGAGGCCAACAAGGACTCCAAGAATAATGGAATGCCAAATCACACTACTGCCCAATGTCAGCCTCACCACAGGATATGTACCCAAAGAGCAGTGTACAACAACAGTGGTCCTTCACAACAAAGGTGTTGCCTGAATGGATACTGCAAACTACCACCCCAGGATCCTGACAAGCTTGGTCTGCACAGCTATGGAAAGGATCAGTATGTACCGCAGACAGAAAGCTATTGTGGACCTACTGATACTGGACCCTACACAGTGTGGCTGTCGTAACTGCAGAACCTGCCCCTAAACATGTTTGACCCATTTGAAGCAGTCATTAAGGTCATTGATGAGGGCAATGTGTTCCACACAGCGTAGCTGGAACGTGCATATGCTTCTAGACAATACCCTACGAGTTCAGTATGGCTATGTTCACCAGCTTGAATATATACCCCTATGTCAGTAGAGGGGTTGCAAACCAGACCAAAGACAGAACTGACATGGTCAGACATGCCGCATCCATGTCAGACTACAAAGCAGATATGAGTGGCATCCCAGAAGGCCTGGTCCTGGGCCCCCCCCCGTTCTGTATATATGTCCCATAGGTATAGGCCAAGATGGAAGGACTTTGACTGAACATGTATGCAGAGGAGTACAAACAGCCCACCATATCCGACCCCCAGCTGACACAAGCAACCCACAAAAGGGCCACCTACAAACAGACAGCTGTAGCCATAGCCATGTCAGCAAGCTAATTGCAGAACTGTGTATATACAACCACCGTGGATATACAGTAAGTGCCCACAAATTACCACACAGGTGTTAACCCGTTACATACCTAACATGCAATGAGAGACCTAGGGACAAAAGGTGATAGATATCCTGCACTGGACAAGCATGTGGCTGTAGTGTTCACAGAAACATATACTATATACCCACCCAAACATGAAGGTTGGCAGATGTAGATAAGGGGATGTCACTGTGGCTCTGCAGTCATCCTCCATCAGCGTCACAATTGACTACAATTGCCCCTGTGGGATATACCTCAGCAGACACCTCCATCAACTGTAAAGTCCACAACAGTACCTCACCAGGAGTAGCAAAGAGCATGAACAGATGCCATGTGTTGTCTGAGTAAACAAACTGCAGCCCCACACACTGCCATACTGCCCAGCTACAGGCAAGCTGTGCCTGAGGTATGAAGCCATGTCCAACCTGGAAACAATGAACATGCTGCACCTTGTACAATCTGAATGGCAGTAAGCTATGCACATGAGAGACCTGAACCCCAGCACTGACATACATAGGAAAAGCTGTACAGAATGATCCATAACACAGAAGGCACCCCCACTCTTCAGTAAACTCCCGGTACAGGTCAGCCAGAGAGTCATTTATCGACACCCCCTCAAGAGGAATCCTGATGAGTGGATGGGAGATGGTAGGCTAACCCTGGGTATCACTGTTATGTCAGAGGTAGACGGAGGCACAGTATCCTAACCATGACATATGTCATGGTAAACTCCAGTTACAATGTGTGTCGAAGGACAAACACACCCTGTGACTAGCATCAGAATTGGCCTAGGGAACATCGCTAGTGTTTGCCAATGTCCACCCATGTTGTGGAATACACTACCAATGTTGGACGAGCCTGGTGTAGGTAGTCCATATCTGAACATAATGCAACATGATCATATGTGCACAACTGGCCCCTACACAGTCTGTTGTGCTCACTATGAAGATGTCAAGCAGTCATAGGACTAAAGCCCAGGATATTGTCCACCACACTGAAAGTACTGAACCAGTACACTATACGGTAATACTGTGTTAGGTCATTATGAAAGAATGTTGACAACTGTCTGCAAAGTATCCCATGCAATCCCTGCAGGCACAGTATAATACCTGTTGTGGCAGACACGAAGCAGTTGGCCAGTTAGTACACAACATGACACCCAACACACAACCATAAACGTGAGATATTGTTGAAGATCACACACACCCAAATATGTGGTGGACTTCAGAGTGCAACATATGGAAAGCTCACACTGGGCATGCTTGCACACTTTGATAAATGAGGCATATGTCAGACAACATGCCATGGAAAGGCTGAACTGGGCATGCTCACACACTTAGGCCATATCTCCGTTTAGCAGTTGGCCACGCATATCTGGTATTTGTACGTGTCAGTCCAGGAACCAACCACAACACAGCAATCTGCCCAGTACACACAGTAAATGACTACAGAGACATAAGTGATATAGTGGATCACCGTCATATGCAAACATCTTCCACAGATACACAAGTTGGTCATAGGAACAGGGAATGCTATGGCAGTAAAGACATGCAAACAGTAGAACAGCACAACAAATATTGTGCATCCGACAATTGAACATATGGGTGTAGAGGTCAATACTAGGCTTGTTGCCCTAGGGAATGACAGCTCAGCCAGAGTGTGCTTGGCATTTGCATCCCCAGTACACTAGGCTACTGTGCCACTGTAAAGTAGGTCACATAAGGCAATGTGTGAGGATAGTGAGCTGTGCCTCTGTCAAGCAGGGGCACCGTGGAGGTCCCAGGGTTTGAATGTGCTAAGCCACAGCCATGTTGTCGGTGTGTGCTGGAAGAGGGTTGCTGAGGATCTCTAACAGTAAGTGGCCGTCAATAACAGACTGAGGGGAGCCCTATCTGCATTTTCTGGACAATTCCACTGTCAACACTGTGTTGTGATGATTATGTGTGAATGAAGTGCCGTGCCGGAACTGTTCACAGATGTCCTCCCTCTGTGGGCTACAGCTCTGCAATGTATTAGCTCACTCTGTCTGTTGTACGGCTCATATATGGCTGGTGTACACCTGACAGGTGTCTTGTTGTGGAGCAGTCATGGGTATATGTGGGATAGCATGATCAATGCAAACCGTACACATGCTCATAGAATGCAATTGTCAAGGATTATGCTGAGTGGCCAGTATAGTCCCCCAGCATGGGTCCTCTGAAGTCATCCACCCCAGTCTTCACATGTGTAGAGTCCGCTTGTGCTAAATACAGTTTGTGTGCAGTGACAACCTTGCCTGGGGGTGGAGATGGGATATGGATGTCCAGGGAAAGGTGGGTATGGTCAGATATCAACAATGGTGGTCTACCTCTGGTGTGGAACAGTGAGTACCCACGTTGCAGATGGACAGGTGCAATATGTATTTGCCCATGTGGCTGTGGTGTGTGGTTTTGCCGTAGCACATGGACCCACAAATTGTAGTGGCTGTAGGGTAAAGTGGTAAAGGACTGAGTAGTTCTCACACACAATATGCCTGTACCTGATGTTAACAACTGGAATGGTGTATGTGAACACCTGCATATCCCGGCACTGTTCCCAGGGAAGCTAAGTGTGTGTCCAGGATGTGGGTGTGGTGTTCTGGACTGGTTGTGTTGTGTGTTACAGGTCCTGTGGTCACAAAGCATGGTATAGAACATAACCTGCCAGTGCAATGTGCATATCTGACCATGACGTAGGTGGCTGCAAATGCATATATATGCTATCCCCCACCTGACAGGTAGTACTACATGTACATACCTCTGTAGAAATAAAGATGTCAGCACCCTATAAATACTGCAGGTGCAGAACAGATGCCCAGTAATTCGGATAGTGTGCTCTGCTAATGCGTCTCCCTCAAGTGTCATAATATAGTTAGGTAGGGGTTTGAATCCTGCAAATGCTCAGTGTGTGTGTGTGTGTGTGTGTGTGTGTGTGTGTGTGTGTGTGTGTGTGTGTGTGTGTGTGTGTGTGTGTGTGTGTGTGTGTGTCTGTGGGTGAGTGGGGTTTGTGTGTGTGAAAGTCTCTGTGTGGGAAATGTCCCTTTTGGCAACTGGGAAAACACACTACAGGATGCACATTCCCCTTTCTAAACACTGATGATGTCAGCACCCTATAAGTACAGCAGGAGAAGGGAAACCTCTTACTGATGCGAATAGCGCGCTCCGCTAATGCGTCCATCTCGAGTGTCATCATAGTTAGGTAGGGGTTTGAATCCTGCAAATGCTCAGTGTGTGTGGAGGGGGTGAGTGTGTGTGTAAGTCTGTATGAAAGAAATATCCCTTTTGGCAACTAGGAGAACACACTACAGGATGCACATTCCCCTTTCTAAACACTGATGATGTCAGCACCCTATAAGTACAGCAGGAGAAGAAAAACCTCCCAGTAATGCGAATAGCGTGTTCTGCTAATGCGTCCGTCTTGAGTGTCATAACATAGGTAGGGGTTTGAATCCTGCAAATGCTCAGTGTGTGTGGAGGGGGTTAGTGTGTGTGCAAGTCTGTATGAAAGAAATATCCCTTTTGGCAACTAGGAGAAAACACTACAGGATGCACATTCCCCTTTCTAAACACTGATGATGTCAGCACCCTATAAGTACAGCAGGAGAAGGGAAACCTCCCAGTAATGCGAATAGCACGCTCTGCTAATGCGTCCGTCTCGAGTGTCATAACATAGTTAAGTAGGGGTTTGAATCCTGCAAATGCTCAGTGTGTGTGGAAGGGGGTTAGTGTGAGTGCAAGTCTGTGTGAGGGAGATGTCCCCTTTGGCATCTTTGAAAGCACTCTACAGGATGCACATTCCCCTATCTCAGCACGGATGATGTCAGCACCGTATAAGTACAGCAGGGGAAGGGAAACCTCCCAGTAATTCGAATAGCGCACTCTGCTAATGCGTCTTTCCCGTGTGTCATAATATAGTTAGGTAGGAGTTTGAAACCTATAAATGGCATGTGTGTGTGTTTGGATGTATGTGTGCAAGTCTGTATGAAGAACATGTGCTTTTTTGAAATCAGGAGATCACACTACATGATGCACATTACCCTTTCCAAACAGTGATGATGTCAGCACCCTATACATACAGCTGGAGAAGAGACATCTACCAGTAATCAGAATAGCGCAATCTGCTACAGCGTCACTCAAGTGCCATAGCATATTTAGGTAGGGGTTTGAAACCTGCAAGTGGCAAGTTTGGATGTGGGGAGTTTGTGTGTGTGCAATTCTGTATGAAAAATATGTCAGTTTTGGCAATCAGGAGATCACACTACCTGATGCACATTACCCTTTCAAAACACCGATGATGTCAGCACCCTATAAGTACAGCCAGAGAAGAGGAACCATCTAGTAATCCAAATAGTGCACTTCGCTAATGCGTCTCTCTCATGTGTCGTGACTTAGTTAGGTAGGGGTATGAATCCTGCAAATGGCAAGTGTGCGTGTGTGTGGGGGGGTAGTAGGGTGTGTGTAAATGCAAGTGTGAGAGAACAGATCCTTTTGGCAAATACTACAATACACCAGATGCTGCATATTCCCCCAGTAAACACAGGGGATGTCACCACACTATCAGCACAGTCAAACAGGGCTAGTTGGCCAGTAATGCCAATAGTGCGCTCTGCTACTGGGTCTATTACCATTGTCAGAGTACAGAGAGGTATGTTTTGGTAACCCACAACTGCCACGTGTGGTTGTGTCACACATTATGACCTTGTGTGGGTCTTTGTGCATAACAATGCATGCCATTGCCTACACCAGCAATGGCATTGCACATGTGATGTATGTGTATGACACATACACATAAATACCTGTGACCTGCAGTAGTTACCATGTCTGACACATGCCTCAAGTGGATAAATGGTATTTGCAATGCATAACAATATGACTGTGTCTTACTGTGCAGGGGCCGCACGCGGTATGTGTCTATACAGTGTGGGTGCATATGGTAAAATACCTACAGCAGGGGATACACATCTGGTCTGGGCCATATAGTCTACACGTAGTCGATGTACAGGTGCTGCATGTTCCCACCTGTTGTGGGAGTGGTAACATGTCATTCCACTGCAGTTCAGTGACCACATGCTGTGAACCCTTCAACTAGTGTGTTGTAGCTACAGTAATGCTCATGCACAAGACAGTTCTTAAGACTGTCATATTGCCAGTGTTGTTATGGAGGATAGGTGGTTTTCCTGTGTATGGGAGGGTTGTGTGTGCCAGGCTATGAACCAGATGGCAGTCCGACACACTGTTAGCTGCACATGAATAGGCCCTGATGCTTTGTGCTGTGCCAACAACCTGGAGGTGTGTGTATCTGTGGTGCATTGGGATACCACCCCCCTGTCCATGTATGTTACATGTGTAGGAGACGACAGGCATGGTATGAGGCATAACCTGGCAGTGATGGTTTGCACCTGTGAGCCATGAATCAGGACTCTGGTACTGCACAGACATTGCAGTTCACCATGCTGAGGACAGTGTCCAGTGCATGCATCTTGCGGTGTACACTGCTGGTGTTGTGTAGCAGCACTGTTAGTGTCCTAACCTGTGTGATACCCGCGGAGGTGGCTATGTAATCTGTGTCCTGCAGCATAAGGCAGTATGTGTGTATCAAGGAGCTTCGGCAATATACATTGGGCCATGGGTGTCATGTGCAAGCTGCCCCTTGCACATCATTGTGGCTTCCCTAGCATGTAAGCACACGTTGACAGCCAGCGGATACCCTATGAATGACATTGGAGACTGAGCAGAATGTAGACATACAACACCCTTCCTACATATAGTGGTAGCAAACCTGGTGAGGGTATGTTGGCAACCAAGATCAGGCTCATACTGGCCCGTGCCACATGCTGAGAGATCCATTCTAAATTCCCTATCATGTAGTCCAGGGATGTATGTCTCAGGTCATCCATAGTGGCATGGTCAATGATGGAGTCATATGTGTCCATGCCTCTGACTGACCTGTATGCATGTGTTTTGTGGTGGACCATAGTGCCCCTGAAGCATATCACTGTGACCTTCACCAGATACAGCCTGTTGAGCGGGACCCCAGTGCAGCGCCCAAGACAGGTACCTGACACATCTGTAGCAGGTGTGTTGTGTAGCCCTACAGGCTGTGAGTGTGTGGCACATGGGATGTGTGTGCCATGTGTGGCATGTGCTCTGTTCCAATGTAACATATGCCTGTGTGCCAGCTGCAGAGGTGTGTGATGCTCAGGCGGGATGCTATTCTGAGTCCCCACGTATGCCCCAGTGTGTTCAGCATGCTGTCAGTGCGTGTCTATATCTGACTTGTATTGTAGTCACTGTAGTATGACATGCCACCTGACAGGGTATGGCATTACTGGGTTCAGAGAGCTCAGTCCCCAGATTGGCTATGTGGTGGCATCCCACACATGTGTTGTACGTTCCTGGCCAAGGGTGATGGCTGACTGCATACATGTGGCAGCTGTGACATTGCCACATGACTCACATAAACCACAACTGGACCATAGAGGTGATTCACAGGTTACCTTTGCACATGCTACCCTAGTAGTGTGATTGCCATGGTGAGTACCAACACATAGGGCCAATGGGGAACAACATACTGAAGGTGTGTATGTGTGGGTGTACTGCTACTGTTTCATAGCACTGGCATATATGACTGCACACGTGGGTAAATGCCAGGTAAGACATGTGGAATGTGTCACAGGCAATGAACATGCGAACAGGACGGACAGTGACGTTCTGTCATGTGTAAACTTGATATACGTATCGTACGCTATGCAGATGTCACTAGGAGTCCACAGAAGCACTGTAACTCTGAATTGCAGGTGGAAGCAGTGTTCCAGGGAACCCCAAGCGAACATGCATGCAAACAAAGCTACAGTAAGCAGGGCTGGAAGTAGTTCATTGCACAACAAAGAAGGGGTAACACAGTAAGTAACAGTGCAAATATGTAGGCACTATCAACATGTACCCAGGAATGCACAGAGCAGATGCCCATGGTAGAACTGATATTATGTCATAGTTAATTGTGATTTGGATTACATTGGTACTGCACACATCTCAACATGCACAAACATCCACATTGCATAGTCGTTGTGGGCAACTTGACACCATTACTGAACATGTCCATCATTGCATATCACTACTTGCATTAGCTTCCCCCCTGTGCTACCCATGTGTGTGGCTATCTGTTGACATCCTTACCACTGGCATGCAATAATGTGCAGCTGTTACACTTTGGTACGTACTATGGGTGCAGATAACAATTCAGGACATTCATACAGTTACTGCATCAGGCATGCTGGGATATACACACAGTCATATCAGCACACTGTACTGTTACCAACATGATACTACTAATACACTTCTATGTAGTCACCCTGTGCATCAGCAACGTGTTTACCTGTTCCCGCAATGATGTTGGAGATTGCAGGAGGTGGCACAGTGTCATCATATGCACAGGGTGTGAATTAGGTATGCCTGAGTCTGCCACTGATACCACCAATTGACGTGTGTGTTGGTGAGGGGCATCAGTACAGGGTGGGGCACTGTTGGTGCAGTGTGTGCGTGTATGTGGTCACCCTAGGTGTTAACATTTCGCATGTGTGTATGCACGCACACATTTCCACCTCATGGCTGCCATATACAGGGGTTTGTGGACAGCCACAGACTGCACCTGGCAGGTCATACAGATCAGTGTCTGTGGGCACGGACACAGTACCTGTGCCTGGCAGGGGTGCTACGGACCGTATCCAGTACTAAGCCAGACTGGGTACTGTCATCAGAAGCGGGGGTGTGTTGACTGGACACTGGTCCCTGTTGGGACTGTCCAGAGCCACGTGCACGTGGTCTCCTGGGCCGTTCCGATGACAGCACAGACCCAGCATTGCTGGCGCTGCTGCTGGCACTATGGGGGCGTGCGCAGGCCTGTTGTTGTCCGCGCCGACTGCCAGCTGCTGCTGTTGCTGGCATACGGCCACGTCGACGCCGCAACCGCCCACCATTGCCCTGGCTCATGGACATTTGGTTGTGGAACTGCTGTAATATGTCCCCACAACGTCTGTCCATGACATCGGTGAAAATACGGATAGCATCCGCGATGTCACGCATACTGTCAGTCATGGCTGTGCGACATGCTCTCGGCTCCCTCAGACCCTGTCTGGTGTATCTTTCCATATGTGACTGTGCCTGCATGACAGCCCGAAACATAGCTGAGGTTGACGGACCTCTTTGGGCACATCTGCCAGAGGCAGTACGCCCACGGATGCTCCCACGAGAACCCATGGGCAACTGTCTGTGTGGTACTATCGCAGGACCCTGCCCATGGCTGCTGTGTGGGGAAGCATGTGCCACAGATACCACATTACCCTGGTCAATGCCCACTGTATCCTGTCTATCACCTAGGGACAATGGTGACAAAGGATGTACTGGCAGGATGACTGTGCGCAATGATGGGGTTGACAGCTGTGTACTGTCAGTTGGCTGACCAATGGCGGACCCTGACACACCTTCCTGTACCATTACACAGATATCATCATTACCAGTACCTCTGGCACCAGATTCAGGTTCCCTGCTGCAGGACACCAGAGCAGCACCAGAACCTGTGGGAGGAAGACAGGAAACACAGTTTACAGTGTCCACACAATGTTACCAGTGATGCACTTATGCACACATGCACACATGCACACATGGACACATGCACACATGCACACATGCACACATGGACACAAGCACACATGCAGACATGCACACTTGGACACATGCACACAGGCACACAGGCACACATGCACATGTGGACACATGCACACGTGCACACATGGACACATGCACACGTGGTCACATGCACACATGCACACGGGGACACATGCACACATGCACACATGGACACAGGCACACATGCACACATGCACACAGGCACACCTGCACACATGCACACATGGGACAGGCACACATACACACATGCACACCCCGCAGTATACGCACAGAGCACTACTGAGTTACACTAGTGTTACTGGCACTATCAGGACTATTATAGGTATTGTTAAACACACTCACCAGCATGGATGGCCTGCCTTGCTGTAACCCCAGAGGGACCTGCAGAAATTATGAGATTAATGTCAGTGGCCACAACTGTGCCATTGATACTGCATATGATACAGTGCAGTAGTACACCAGTTGCCTTTCACACGTCAGCTTCTGATATTGCCAATATCACACATGCACAATTACATACTATGTTGACAGCTACATACCACGGACACACCTTACACATGAATAAACTAACAGTGTACAGAACAGTCAAGTGTACATATGGCATATTATCTGCACACTCCATGTCGTGCTGCTGTGTGGATCTAGCCTCCATCATGATGCAGGTGTATTGCTGTTGCTGTTCCGGGGCTGGAGCCACAACACTTAGGAGTAGCCCCTCCAGTCTGGTGAGGGGGGGGATGTGTGGCCACCCCACCTCCTGTGGCAACCTGTTGCCTGTGGATATCCGACGCACGCTGACGGACATTTCTGATTAAATCACTGCAGTGATGTCGTACCTGCTCATATGTCCTATTATGCGTGCCAATATAATTTACCCTACGGACAAGGTCTTGCCACAGTGCGGCCTTCTCCTGCTGATTCTGACTGGTGCGGGAAAACAGTTTATCATACTCCCGCACCAGGCTCTGGTGTATCTCCTCATCTTCCGCTGCAGAGTAGGCGGGATTACGCTGACGCGCCATCTCCTGGAAGAGAACACAAACAAGATATCAGCAGAGTATGTCAGCAATATATGGCACACATACTATACATGATACTCATGTAGTGATATACTACTACTCCCATATGTTGCATGTGTGTGTCTCGTGGTGGATACACAAGTACATGGCCAGATATCAGTGCTCAGCCAACACCTGTGCAACAATACCTGCCACATTCCACACAACATAGTAGCATGCCCCATCGGTCAGCACACTGCAACAGGTCCAATGCACATCCTCACTCTGGGGGTTCATCCCAAGGTACTGTATGTGGGACGCCATCCACTAGTGTGATGTGGACACAAGTTACTCGGCCTGGATATACATATCCCACCACCACCACCAGCACAGTAGACTACTTTGATATGTATGTGATTAGACAAGTTATTCACTTGTTAGGACTGAGATGGTATCCATGCAGCACACTGGGCCAGTGTAAGCCACAACCCACACTGCTGACCCCTTTGCAAATGCTTACCACGGACATCCCACAGATTGCATGGAACTTGCACACACATTTCTAACCCAGACCCTATGCACAAAAGTTAGGCATCCTGTCCGGTGGACCCCAGACAGAGGCAGATTGTATAACAATAGCAGGAGGCTACTGCAGGACAGAGCAGATTCACATTAAGGGAAGGCATCTGTGGTCAGCACTGGTAATATGCTATGGTCTCTCATAACGGCCACGGCCTACTCTGGGAGGGAAATGGCCACAATCACTATGGATAACCACAAGGCCTTCTTCAGTTATGTTACACATATGGACCAAATGCCTCAGATATGCTCTGCGTTAATACACACCTACTTAACATTCACCAAACACACAGATATTGGCAACATTCTTGCAGACAGGTTTGGTGCACGTATCCCCCCTCTTTCTCCCCCACCAGTTGAAATACTTATCACAGCTGTATGTAACCTCCCTATCATCTCACATGTCCAGGTGAGGGCCGCCCTCAGCAAAGCAGAATACACAGCATCACTATGACCTGATGGTATCCCTGGATGTGTGCTACATGCACTCCAAGAGGACATACAACCGCATATAAGACTGATAATTAATCTTGGCCGTACTACAAGATATGCTCCTGGACACTGGCATACAGCAACAGTGGTCCCACACCACTAAGGAGGCACCTCTACTGACCCTGGGAACTACCCCATCATATGCATAACTGGCCTGGTCTGCTAAGCTATGGAATTATTCAGTATGGGACGCATATGCAGCGATATTGGGTACCTGCAGACACTTGTTCCCAGCCAGTTTGCCTTTGTGATGGGCTGATCCTGCCTTTGAACCTGGCTGACCTTTCAAAACAGTCACTACAGCCATTGCTGAGGGCAACGCACAGACAACTGCTGCCAGGATCATGGCCTAACACTGACTGACATGTAATGTATAGTCATCCCCTTTTGGTGGAACTACGTACACACAACATATCACATGGACATACCTATAGATACAGACCTATGACACATTTGGAGGGTTCACAGTATCCAGACTATTAACCTGCTACTTTACATTACCTGTGTTTGTCGCAGCTGGTTGCGTTACCACTGCTTCTGCTTCCTGCTGCTGCTGGCATGGCTTGCTACTGTCACTGCTGACAACTTAGACTTGCAGTGTGTAGCGTGTGTATTTTTTTTTTCTCTCTGTCTCTGTCTGTCTCTCTCCCTCTGTCTGCTTCCAGACAGTGCAATGAATGTATTGCATGTGTGGAGTGTTAGTACAGGATGCTTTTGTAGGTATCTGAATAGGTCCATGTGATGGCCTCTGCACCAATTGTAAGCCAGCATTTGCTAATTGCATGCAGCCAGTTGTGTACTGATTGCAGTTCTCACTGTGATTTCAGGACAGTGCTATAAAAGGGTATGTGAGATAGGCATTGCCCTTTCAGATTGTAAGGGCGGGGACCATGCTGGATTGCTGTGGACACTGTTCTGTGAGTGTAAATGTTAGTATCTCTCTCATGATTCAGGCTGTGTTGTAGATTCACATTTCTCCATTCCTCTCTCCTGTTCCCTGTAGTAAGTAACTATATATATATATATATATATATATATATATATATATATATATATATATATATGTAAATATACATACATTTATATATGTACATTAACTGACATTATTACCTACAAGCTACCAACTAGCATGGCTGCTTGTTTTCACACACTACTATTATGGGAATCCACTAGTTTTGACAGTAATTCTAAATGACATGCTTTGTGTACTACACATCCTATATTCCCTTTACATTCATCCCTACTATTACATGTTATATTTATTTTAGCGCAATGTTCTTGTATACGAGTCGTGGCTTAGTGGTAGGTCATACAGACTACTGTTTCCAAGGTCCTGGGTTCGGCACTGACAGTGGGATTTTATTTTGCTTTTGAACTGACTACAGGACCTGTCAATCAGAGTGACTAAGGCACTTTTAAGCAGTTGTAACCGGGTTAGCGCTGGTTTGCGTGGAGCTCACGCATGTGCACTGGCGTTTAGCTCCGTGCGCACACCCGCTTACAACCGCTTAACAGTGCTTACTCTGGCGCACACCTGCGCTATTTTCTTTGAAATAAATGAAAATGGGGAGACAGGAAAGTGGTGAAAAATGTGTCACAAAGAGGGTAAGACAGTAGGGAAACAAGCTTGGGATTTGCAGGAGGAATGTAGGTAAGACCCATAGCTGCCCATTTCTTCATCAGCAACAGCTGTGCATATGTATGTAATTTGGTGTGGCATTTGAAACCTTCCACCACTGAGAGAGGTGTCAGGACAACAATAATACTTGTTGTACAGCCAATTGTAATTGATAGTTTCCATGTCCAGCCGACATGTGTGCGGAATGGGCAGCTATGTATGGGGCGTAATTTTTTTGTCGGTACAGAGTGCCCTTTTTTTTTTTCAGGTGAGAGTGGTATGTCAGGTGAAGGAAGTTGGTATAGCTGGGGAGGTAGGTTGGGTAGGTCAACAGACAAGACAAACAAGACGCATACAGGGGTGGTGTATGACACGTGTGGGGGGGGTTACACAATTGACGGGGACGGAGGTTTGGATATCCAGAGCCCATGAGCCCACAGATGGCAACATTGGAACTGATATCTCCACCCATAGGAAGTTGCCACTGTTCCTTCACTGCCCAGGACGGGGCTGTGCTGGGGGCTGTGTAAGCTGGGCAACAGGCATGCCCTTAAGTTGTGCCAACTGTGCCTCAAGCTGGCGTAGGGGCCCAAGAACAGAGTCCTGGATCTCCCTATGCACCACAGTCCGGACACTACGGAGGGTGAGTGGTGGTTCTCCTCTGGCCACACTTGCAGAGGGGGGACGAGCCCCATCCCCTTCAGCGCTTCCACCCGCAGGTGGCACAGGGCCACCGGAGGATTGTCCAGACTGTGCACTAATGCCAGGTGCACTCGCCAGTTGAGGTGGGAGAGGTGGGCCCGCTGGAACCAGCCTTCCCTGTCGTTCTATGTTTTGCATTATGTCATGACAGTTTGGGTTAGTGACATATAATACCATTCACAATTAGTTGTAACAGCATGCATTACTATTCCCATTAACCAAACACCCAGATATTCACACCATTGAACAGCGAGCATAACACATGCATAATTTGAACAGCAATACACAGTCCAACAACATGCACGGTTGATTGATGGCAACAGGCCATCAGGTTTGGATGTATGAACAGGGCAGATGCATCAACGGACATGCAAATATATATGACCCAACAGGACAAATGTCCAGGGGTGTTAATTGTGATTGCACATACCATTTTCACGTGGAATGGGTTATATGTGGTTATAGGGGGGGTGAAGAAAATAATATTAACACCTTCGAATACCAATACATATGCTGTACATTTATAATAGCTGCACATATATACACACTACTGTTCTAACTACAGTTTCCTATATGATAACTACTTCAACTTGGTGATAGGACTGTTACTGCTACATCAATATACATTTTATTGTTCTTCATACACATTCATATCTAGCTTTGTTCAGCTACATCATCCTGCTACATTTGCTTTATAGAGCTATAGACAAGTGTGGATGTTTGGTATATCAGACAATCATACTATCTGCATATTGCACACTGAGAGCAACATATCCAGATTTTGGGATACACATTCCAACTACAGCAACACTTTGAACAGATTTCGCTGTTTGGTTTTGCTTCTCACGTGCATTTCATTCTGTACTGACTGCAGTATACTTTATTCAGGGGTTATTACTACTGTATTACTGGATTCATGGCACTTTCTCACACTCTTTCACTTGTTTTCATTTTACTATTCAGGATGGTACTTACTTCTAGGCTTTATTGACATGTTTTACCTGTAGTTATTACAATCCTTTCCAGCAGTCTCACTTCTGTCATGTTTCAGTATTTCAACAGGGATATATTTCACACATGTGATTTGATCATCTTCTGCAGCTGTACTTTTCAGCCTGCTGCAGGTTGTGTACTATTTTATTACAGGTGGGGCATCTTTATTTCAGAATTTATTTTAGACATTTTCATTTTTCTGTTTGGATTACAGACTGCAACACACTTTTGTAATCAAGCAATACTTGCAAACACTTTTACACTGTTACTTGCACATTTTATTACTTAGTGACTACACTGCACTCTTTTGCTAACTGTCATACTTTTATATTTCTTTACAGTTACTGGGAGTGGATTACTGACCTGCCTGGTGGCGCAACCGCACCAGCCTATCGCCATAGGCTCTGCGGTTTGCAGAACGGACACCTGCAGCTGTAATATAAATGAAGTAATATTGGAATACACATCTCCATAATATCAGCTAGTTTAATTTCTTACATACATAATTAAATGTAACTTACGCAGTAGTGGGGCGTTGGGCATTTGCCGGGCCTCCTGGATCCAAAGGTTCAATTGGTCCTGCTTGCGTCTCTTCAGGTCCACATGGTGGTGACGGACCTGCTCACCAATCCTTGGAATCCCTGTGGCACTGATGAGATCATGAGCCAACCGGTCCCACGCCTCAGCCCTATATGCTCCCCACAGGACCTGGCCCTGCCTGAGTTGGGCCTCATGATTGTGGACTAGGAGCCAGACCATGTACCTGGACTCCTCAACACCCCACCTCTGTGCTCGAAAGCAACTACCCTCACCTACTCCTGTCATTCTGGCTGCAAGTCAGTTCTACAATCGTTTATGCTGTGTATTCCCGTCTATGGGGCTTATATAGTCCGTTTTTCCCGCACATATCTGTGATTGGCCATTTTGGAATTGTATCAACTTCACTAAACCTGCATTGTCATGCTCCAGTTTGTATTCATTCCTATATATTTGCTATTATTGCATTTATAGGTACTGCTGTCATGGCTTAGTGGTTCAGTACCTTGACTATGGTGTATAGTATCCTGGGTTCGAACCTGGCCACTACTTTTTATTTTTTATGACTGTCTAGACAAGCTGAGGGGTGTGTCAGTTTTGATACGGCTTGCTCAACGTTGCCCGTCGGTTAACTTGTTTACGCAGTGCGCAGCTCCGCGCAAACGGTTTAAGCCTCCTTTGGCTATCAGCACGCATATTACGCTCAGCTCAGCTAGGGGCACATAGTTTCAGCGTGTTAAACCACTGCTCACCTACAGGCACTTATTTTGCACCTGTTAAACCACTGCTCAGCTACGGGCACTCATTTTGTACCAGTTAAACGACTGCTCACCTACGGGCAGATGCACTCACCCTGTTAAACTGTAGCTCAGCTATGGGCACATCTGGCATTTTTTTATTGTTTTGTTACCTCACATTTCTTCAATATAAATGGGCTATTTCATTACATTTTACATAATATGTGATTTTATGTGTACATGTTTGTCAGGGACTTGTTTTGTGCTTATTTTGCTAAAAATAAAAATTGGTGTTGTGGGGGCTCGAACCATGAATGCCTGCTCTTCAGCCAACATCTCTACCACTACGCTATTGCTTCTTGGCTTACTTTGCATATTTAGTTCTTATATGCTTTCCCACTGACTGCTAACTGTAGCTGCGCTACGGGCATGCCCGCGCAAACGAGCTCACTCACGGGCAAACATCTTTACGATTTAAAAAAAAATTATAACATGTTCATCTATATATTTTCTGTTCATAGTCTGTGGGGGCATGTGTTGTGTTGTGTTTATTCACATTTCCATGGACTCTGTCGTGGGTGTTTACTTTGGGCACTTTTACTCTTCTGGGGGTGTGTCCGCTTACAGGGCTCGGCCTACAGACACACCCCCTACTGTCTTACATGGACCGTGTTAGCCTTAGGTGTGATTCAGCATGCTCTCATGAATATGCAGAGCATGCTGACATCACTCCGTTTAACTGCAGCCTCCGTGTAAGAGTTATAACTCTTACACGGAGGCTTTGTGAATCCTGCCCATTAACTATATTTCTAATTGTATATAGAGGTGAGAAATAATACAGTAGTCTGCTGCCGAAAGAGTCAGAGGCATTTTTCGAAATATGAAAATATTATTGAAGGACATGAGGGAGTAAAATAACTAGTAAGTTTTGTCTGAAAAGGTAGAAGAGCATACATTAGTAGAATGGCAACATTAAAGTTAGAGCTTCTTTAGATGTTAGGTCATAACTATCTGCTAAGACAAGGAGATGTTAATGAATTCTGAATGCGAAAGGCATAGTTATAGTGAATAGGTGGTCTTGCAACTGTTTTGAAGGTGGTACAGGTGTCAGATAGATATTTTTTTAGATTGGTCTTGAAGCTGGAAAGGTTGCTAGTATGTTTAAGGGCTAAGGAGATTGAGTTCCAGGAGTTGGCTACATAGCTGGAATGGAGAGAGAGGTTCCAGCTGACAGCTGTGGTTTGTAGATAGGGAGGAGCATTTTGTTTTTAGATCAGAGTGGCTTAGTAGGGGTGTACTTATACAATATGTCTAGTAGAGCTTTGTATTCTGATTTGTATATTAATTTGTGGACTAGGAGTTGTTGGATGTAAGTCAGTAACTTGGGTAATTCAAGTCAATCATGCTGTTTTAGGGTTAAGCACTGATGGGTTCTATTTGATGATTTAGTAGCAAAATTTGATTTGCTATTTTATTGACGCACTGGTTTGGTTTATTTTTGATGGAAGCCTGAAGGTTAAGTAGCACTGGGGAACCATATAGTAAAGTGGGGGAGTAGCACTGTAAAGGCCAGGAGTTTCTTGTATGAATCAGTTAAGTAATTTGTTTGTTCTTTAGTGTCCCTAATTTTTTGGTGAGTTTTTTTGAAAACCTGTAGCACATGTAAGTCAAATCTCTGGTTATTGTCAATTGTAATGCTTAGTAGCTTGGTATGGAGGTTGACTTCTAAAGGAGTGTTATCATGTGCTGTTACTGAAAAAAATTGTTTGAGGTATGTAAGGGTTTATGGAAGGAATAGGGGACCTAGTTTTTTTTTTTTTGGCTTGAGTACAAGCTGGGAATTATTTTCAACTGATGAAAATTAGTCTTGGGTGAGGTGTTGTAGAGTAATTAGGTTAGTAGCAGAACATTAATGTGGAGTCAACAGCATGTTGTGTGAGTGGATGCTGGACATTTGACATAGTGTAGGATGTTAGTAAGAATGTTGAAAAGCAGTGGCCCCATTATAAAGCCTTGAAGAACACTTGTTTTGATGGGTAGGAAGTATAGTAAGACTTAATCCATTTAACAGATTAGAGTCTATTGGAAATGTAGCTGGAGAACCATTTAGTGGAGGTGTTTGATAGGCCAAGTGAAAAGAAATGTTTTAGAAGAAGGCTATGGGAAACCATATGGAAGGCCTTGGACAGATCCAGAAACATGGCAGAAAGTAGTTGGCCTTTGTCTCTGGCTAGGTTAATAGTATTAGTGAAGTTTAAGTGATGTGGTAGTGCTTTGCCCTGGTCTGAAACCATGTTGTGTGGGGGTAAGGAGGTTGATTTTTTATAAACTGATTATGAATGTATTTTTCAAGGATTTTTGAAGGTTGGGAGAGGATGGCAATGGAGTCTTATGTTGGATATATTGTTGGAGTTGCCTCCTTTGTGAGGTGGGATGATGTGAGATTTTTTTCCATAATGCTGGATTCCTAAATAGACCTGTTAATGAGAATGGATACTGGAAAGAAAACCGATTTGTCTGCTAGTTTTAAGAAATCCCCAAGAATTCCATCTGGAGCTAGTGTACTCAGTTTAATTTGTTTGAGGTATTTCTTGATTGTTGTGGTAGATACTGGTTGAAAGGATAATGAGTGAGTGTTAATGGAACTGGGAGGAGAGACTGAGTGGGATGTGGTCAGATTATTACAAGAGGTCGATGTATATGAGTTTCATTGTGAAGTAGTGTAGCGATGCTAGAGATAAAGTGATCACTGAAAGTGCTAGCTGTATATTCTGATGAACAATGGGGATTGGGGTTTGGTTGTTCATTTGAGCCAGAGTGTAGTTGTCTAGAATGTTTGTAGCATCTATGCTGCAAATTGGAGTAATAAAGTTTCTTACGTTTGATCTGGCATTTGGATTTATTTCTCAAGTGTTTATATTGTTGAAGATTGTTTTCTGTTTTATTATTGAGCCAAGCATTCCAGGCTTTATCTCTGTTTCTCATTAATTTCCTGGTAGTAGGAATGAGCCAATTAGTAGGATTGTTTGGCACTCATTTAAACCTAAGGAAGGCAATGCTGTTTAGTAGTTCCATAAATATCTTATTAGTATAGTCAGCAGTATCATCTTAGGCTGCACCAGTTGTGAGACTTCAGTGAGGTGTTAAACAGCTGTAGGTCGAAGTAGTTCATGTCACAAGAGGATTTATATGTGTGTTCCCTTGGAGAAGTATGGCATTCTGTTGGGCATATATGGGCAGTTGGTCACTAAATGAGCTAGCTATGTTGTCATGGGTGCTTATATTGTTAGGGTGACTTGTTAATAACCAGTCCAGAGTGGTAGTTTTACCATTTTTCAAGTTGATTCCGGTAGGATCACTGATAAGTTTGAAGAAATCATATAGATTTATACTAGAAATCATTATCTCAGAGGTGAGACTCATTTGATGTTAACATCACCTAGTATAATTGTCTCTTTTTATATTTATCAGATAGCCAGGATAGGATGTCCTCCAATGTGTTGATATTGTCACTAGGTGGGTTATAAAGGGCTGCCAAATATATTGTTTTATGTGCATTTAGTTTTAAGTTACTTAGAAGTAGTTTGGCTTTGGTGAAAGAGGTTATGGGAGATGGGAAAGGTGAAAGGTTTATGCTACTGTGGTACATTATTGCTACTACTCCTGGTTTTCTGTTTAATCTATCAGCTCTAAGGATGTTAAAGCCTGGGGAGGTATTTCTGGGTTACTGATATTTATTTTTACCCAAGATTTTGTTATTGCTAATACATCAGGGGAGTAATATTTTATCCATGTGTGTAGTTCTAAACAAAGAGAGAAAAAAATGTGTTGACCCCTCCTTGAGTGTAGCCTGCCCAGGGGGAAGGAATAAATAATTTTACTAGTTTCCCCCTCTTCTTTTGTTGGATGAACTTTCTCTGGTGTGTCCCTGGTTGCTCTTATGTTTTTCCATTGTTTGGCTCTTTAAAAGAGCCGTTGTTTGCATTGTCTCTACTTTATAGCCTTTAGAAAGGCTGGTGAAAGCTCTTAAAAGTCCGAAAGGCATTCAAGCCCACCATATATGCAACAGCCCTTGTTAGGGTTCTCCGACTGATAAATAACAGGGAACCAACAAAATAAAACCGCTCTTTATAGAGCTCACAGAATGAAAGACCAGGGAATTATCCCAATTAACCCAGGCTCTACAAGGCCACAACAGCTGTTTACAGAGCTTTAAAATTGCCGTATTTGGCCCACACAGACAGTGGCACAACAGCTCTTACCAGAGCTCCTCAGACCAGCACAAACACAACAGCCCTTATCAGGGCTCTATTACTGACAAATCACATGGGACTAACATAACAAAACAGCTCTCTTCAGAGCTCACAGAACAAACGACCAAGGGACTACCCCAATTAAACCAGGCTCCACACAGCCACAACAGTTCTATCAGAGCTGAAATGTTACCAATTTCGGCCCACACGAACAGGGGCATAACAGCTCTTACCAGAGCTCCTCAGGTCTAGATCCAAGCAGACCAACCCGATTCCCCACAGTAGAAAAGAGCTTTCACCATCCTTTCTAAATACTATAAAATGGAGACAACGCAAATAATGGCTCTTTTAAAGAGCCAAACAATAGGAAAACATAAGGGCAACCAGGGACACACCAGATAAAGTTCATTCAACAAAAAAAGAGTGTGAAACTAGTAAAATGTGTGTAGTTCTGGAACTTTGTTTGCAAATAAGTTTTTTGTTGATGTTTCTTATCTTTATGGGAGAGGAGTTTAATTTTTTAGGCAGGGTTGATTTGTTATTTCTGGAGAAACTTGTTGCCTTGAGAGGGCCTATGGTTGCAGTGAATATTACCTGCTAGCAGTAGATTCAGTAGTGCACTCAACATGAATGTTGTTTTAGTTTTTGTGAAAAAGCTGGTGATAGTACCTTTGCACCTTTATTACAAGATATGGAGTATTTTATGTTTAATGAGGTTAATATCATAATTTTTATATAAGCAGGGACCTATACTGAACAGGATGGATGAAGGGGTTATATTGTATTTATATGTATTTTGGTGATAGATGAAGTAGTCAGGTTTGTGTTTGGTTAGATGTAGAGTAGGTTAATAATATGAGTATGAGAGAAGTTTGACTGAGGCATTTTATCAAGGTAGGGAGTAGTGCATTGAGAGTATAGGATGTTTTAAAAGAGAGCATATTTAGATGGTGAAGAATAAAAAAACAGATATTGTCAGTTACAGTAATAAGGAGATGTAAGAGGCTGTTATTGGTTGGTTAGTTTTGGCGGATGAAGTTGCTGAGGATTAGTAGTATGGTGTTAATGGTGGGTCAGATTATTGGTTGATTGTAGTAATTTGGTGATGAAAGACATTGATATTGGTTAGGTAAGTTTTGGCAGATGGAAGTTGTGGATATAGTATGTTTGTGAGGATGAGGATAAGGTGAGAAATAAATTTAGAGAAGGTGGCGGTGGGATATCAGGGTAGGGTTGGGCAGTGGAGTGATCCTGAGTGCAGCAAGTATTAACGGAGTGGGTTATGGCTAGCAGTATTGTAGTTTGGCCAAAAAACAATCTGAGTAGATTTTCTGATTGGAGAAAATTATTTTTACTCAGTTTAATTTTTATTAGTGGTGTTTGTATTACTCTAAAATATATATGTTTACTTCTTAGAGGAACTTTCAAGGAAAAATATTTCTTATAGCTGCATAATTAGAGAAACTAGAGAGATAGCATGTGTGTGTATGGGGGTGGGGGGTGGGGAACTCATGCACTGTTAATGGGAGGGTAACTAACAGATTATAGGTTCATAGGTGTATACTAGGCTAACGACCACTAGGGACCTTTTAAGACTCACTGTGCAACCCAAATTTGACCCAAAAATTTGATGTATATAGGGGTGATTTACTGACTGCCTCTGTCAGAGACATAGGAACCAGACCAGGGGTGAATTTCAATTTATTCATCCATTGGTTCAAGTTGCACTTAAAAAGGGATAGGGAGGTACTCTGGTTTATATGGATGGGGTGCCTGTTCCACAGAATAGGAATTCTGTAAAAAAACATATCTGTATCTCCATGTGTTATTTATGTCGCAAGCAAAATTTTTTTTTTTTAATCTAGTAGTTCTGAGGCTGTTTGTTTTTTCAGATGTATAAAAGGTTCATCAGTACAGGGTACAGGGATACCTTGTATGCCAGGCCAAGATCATCTCTCAGAAGTCTGTATGATGTCAAGTAAAAGATACAACTTTGAGTCTGTAAGCTTAGGACATTGTGTTTACTTTTCTGTATTCTTTTTGAAAAGAACCTTTGTGGATGTTTCAGTGGCTGCATGTGTTTGGTCAGGTAAATACCAAAGGAGGTATTTTATTCTATGATGGGTGTGATTAGGATGGGTGGCACAGTGGCACAGCATATAGCATTGTTGCATCACAGCAAGTGGTTTCCCACTTCAATTCTCAGCTGCGGTAACTTCTGTGTGGCATCTGCAAGTCCACCATGTGTTCATATTATTTTCCTCAGAGTGCTTCAGTTTCCTTCCACATTCCAAAGGCATGCAGTAGGTGGACTGGACACTCTAAACTGGCCATGTGTGTGTGTGTGTGTGTGTGTGTGTGTGTGTGTGTGTGTGTGTGTGTGTGTGTATGTGTGTGTGGTGTGGATGAACTACTATGGTGGGCTAGCCACCTTGTAGTGTAAACCTTGGCTCTAGATGATTGTCACTGTTGAAGTGACACCCTGACACTATGTGTAAAAATGGGAAAAAGGGGTTGTGGATGGATGGGTCTGATGAATGCCAAATACAGTGATATGATGACCTGTCTAGACCTAGATGCCATTTCCTTGCTTATACGTTGAGCAACATAGAAGGATTTTCTTACTACCTTGAACACATATTGGTTGAAGGCTAGATTACTGTCTACATGAGTTCCCAGATCCCTGACTAGTGAATCAATTTTTAAGGGTATTTTATTGATGACATAGTTACTTGGGGTGGCAGACTTCTCAAAAGGTACTGTAATGCATTTCTTGGAATTGAGTTTTAAGCCATGGCTTTCATACCAAGTGTTTGTCTGTATTAGACCTTCAAGAAGGGTGTTCTAATTTTGGGGGATTCAGTGACTGCTCCCACTTTGCAATCATCTGCATACTTGGTTAGCCAGAGGCCTTCAACATTAGTTTTGACATCTGAGAATTAGATGCCAAAGAGGAGTGAGCCCAGCACTGAGCCCTGGGATACTCCACTGGTGAACGGCCTCTTTGTGCAGGTTTCCTCACTGATTCTTACCTCATGGGTCCTATCAGTGAACCAGCTAGCTATCCAGCCTGTAATAAAGGGGTTTATACCTAGTTCAGTAAATTTGTTCACAATGCCTAAGTGGGGTATTGTATCAGATGTTTTAGCTAGATCTAGGTGGGCAGTATGTACCATTTTACTGTCATATATTGCCTTAGTTAGAGACCAGTTGGCATAATGTTTAAGGTCTTTGCCTCCCTTATACAAGGTAGAAGGTTGATCCTAACCTCCGGCCAATGCCTGTTTGCATGTTCTCCCTGTGTCTCTGTGGGGTTTCTACCACCTCTGAAAAACTTGCTAAGTGCTTTCATCTCAAATTGCCCAAAATAATGTAGCTGTGGGCAGCAGCACAGGGTCTACATGGTGCCCTATTGGGGAAGAATTGTATAAACTGACCACTTTGGGCATCTGCCATAATGCGCAGTATCCTCAAGATAAAAAAGTATGTATCACTGATTGAGTGCCTTGGCAGGGCTAGCTACTTGATGGTGTGAAATATATCTCTAGGTGATTCAGTTTCAGCCAAATGGGCATGGGTATTTGCCACTGATAGGTGAGTTGAGGATCTGGTGTACTCCAACTCCAGGGACCCATGCTAATGGTGGGAGGGGTGTATACACCCCTATTGGCCAGTGTGTGCTCGTCATAAATCCCAACAGCCCTGGGTCAATAAGCTACTGGCCATCTGGTGTCCAGTTGCCCAAGTGGGGTTACCTAGGATAGCTCTGTTTGTGAAAGCTGGATGAAAAAACAATCAACCTGCTAAACATGAACTAAGAATTGCTACACTCAATGTAGGTTCACTGACAGGATGCAGCTTGGAAGTGGATGACATGATGGTAAAGAGGAGGCTGGCATCCTATGTATCCAGGAGACAAGAATGAAGAGCATTGCAGCAAAGCCCCTTGGCTTGGGTTCCAGAGTCTAGTACTCAGGAGGAGGAGGACAGGCTAGAAATGGTGTTTGAATTGTGGTGAGGGAGAGGCTTCATAAGGCAGTGAGGCATGTCATCAGAATTAGTGGCAGACACATGGCAATTAGACTTCAGCTTAATGATAGGGCAGTATTCATAAAACCAGCATATGCAATACAGCGTAGTTGAGATAGTGAGGAAAAGAGTGCATTCTGACAGCAGTTTCAGGATCTACTAGGTAAAGCTGGACAACATGTATTGGTGTGAATGATAGGTGATGTGAATGCAATTATCAGGCAGAAAGAAGAGGATATGAGGACTGCCTAGGTCCACATGGGGGTGGGGGTGGGGGGGGGCAAAATAAATAAAAAAGGAGAGGCCATTTTATATTTCTGTCTGGCAAATGACTTGATGGTTAACCAACACATGGTTCAAATAGAGAGACAGTCACAAGATCACATACAAGAGTGGCCAACATGCAACTTACGTAGATTTCCTCCTAGTAATGAAAGGGCACATGGGTAGAGTCCGCAACGTCAAAGTTATCCCAAGTGAAACAGTCATCCCACAGCATAAACCACCGGTTACCACAATCAGCTGCCAGCAGTGGACGGAGAAGACCCTAAAGTCAGCAGAGACCAGACTGAAGACCTGGAAGTTGATTGGGGAGAAAGCACAACAGTTCAAGGAATTACTCAGGACTGTAGCACCTCAAGAATAAAAGGAAATAGGTGGAGCTGAAGAAGATGAAGAATGGTACCACCTCAAAACAGCACATGTAATGATTTTAGAACAGATATGATGCCGAATCAGGTAGTAAGATGCATAAGGAAAGCTGGCGGTGGAATGCAGAATTCCAGAAAGTCATCAAAAGAAAAAAAGAGTGCAGCAAAAAGTGCAAGACAGATGGGCAGATGGACCAATATAGGAAGAAATACTGGTTGACTAATGAAGAGGCAAAGAGAGCAGTTGCAACAGCAAAGGACATTGCATCAAAGGTACTCTACCAGCTTCTGGAAAGTAAGTCAGTAGATGGCACAAACAAACTATATCAGGTCACAAGGCAAAGACAGAAGGATAAAAGAGACAGTCAGACACCCTTCATAAGGGATGCCAGCAACAGACTGCTTACCAGTCCACAGGGCATTAAAGGCAGATGGAGGAGCACTTCCAGCAGTTTCTGAATGAAGAAAATGCCACAGAAGCTGTACTGCCCCAGACACAGTCTATGATAAGAGAAGAGGAGGAGCCCACCATAGAAGAAGTAAGAACAGCACTAAGGAAAATGAATCAAGGAAAGCAGCAGCCTCAGATGAGGTCACAGCAGGTACGATAAAGATGCTGGGTGAGATAGGGGAGAAATGGCTCCAGGGAGAATTCATAGTAGTGTGGAGAGAAAGGCATATCCCAGATGACTGGAGAATAAACATAGTGCCAGTGTTCAAGAACAAAAGGGACATTTACAGTTGTGGACAGTACAGAGGTATCAAACTCCTGTCATATTGCATGAAAGTTTTGGAAAGGGTGATTGATAAATTAATACACAGAGTAGTAGAAAGTAAGATGGGAGGCAAGCAGTTCAGATGCAGCACAACTGATCTGATCTGATGTTTGCAGTGAGACAGATAGTTGAGAAGAAGATGGAGATGAAGAAAGTCAAACAGGGCATTCCTAGATTTGTAGAAGCCATATCACAAGGTCCCGAGAAAGCTGATTTGGGCAGTCCTGCAGTGGTTTGAAGTCCCAGAAATATTAGTAGAATTAGTGTTGACTATGTACAAGGACCTAATGACTCAAGTACCAACAGTGTTCGGTCTCACAGAGGGGTTCCTAGTTGGAGTGGGTGTGCACCAGGGTTCAGCTTTGAGCCCACTGCTGTTCATACTGGTGAGGGACCACATTAACAAACAGGTCGGAGGGAACAGATCAGCAAAGTTGCTGTATGGAGACGATGTGGCATTACAGGCTGACTCTGAGCTAGAACTTCAGCAAAGAATAGAGGAATCGATTACACAAAGGCACATGGGATGAAACTGAGCGCAGATAAGACAGCTGTAATGGCAGCAAATATTGGAGTTCAGAAAAAGCTGAGTATTGAGATGGAAGGGAAAGTAGATGAACAGGTTAACAGCTTCAAGTAACTAGGATGGGTGATTGTGGAGAAGGGTAGTCTGAATGAAGAGGTCAAAGCTAGAAATCAGAGGGGCTGCAGCCAGCTGGTACAGAGTGTCAAGTGTAGTATATGACAGAAGAATGCCAAAGAAGCTGAAAAGTAAGTTATACTAAACAATAGTGCAACCTGTACTACTGTATGGTAAAGAAACCTGGGCTGTAAAGGCAGAGCAGTTAAGGAAGCTAAATGTGATGGTGATGAAGTGCCTGAGATGGATGATAGAATGCACACTGTGGGTCAGACGAAGAAATAAAGACATATTAGCAGAAGAAGCTAGAGTAGCTCCAATTGCAGAAAAGGTCAAAGAGAAAACATTACAGTGGTTCGTGCACATGTTCAAAAAAAGCAGAAAACAGCCTGGTGAAGAAGGTTTGAGAGAAAGGAAGAAGGCAAGAGGAAACAAGGGCATGGATTGTGTGAGAGAAGACCTACAAAAGTCAGGCATAAGTGTTGAGGAAAGCAGTAATTGGCACGGAATAGAGAGAGAGAAGGCAACAGCTGACACTGCACCTTGACCCCATGTAGAAAATGGGAAGAAGGAGGTTGATGATAATGATTGCCTTAGTGACATTTTTAGATTGTCAAGTCTGCATAATTTTTTACATTTGATTCTATTTAACCCTAGGGGGTTGGTATCATGGTTAAGGTGTTTACCTCACAGACAAAAGTTACAAGGTTTGAATCCCACCTTTGGAAAGAAAATTGACAAGACTTAAAATAGCCAAAGGGCAGCTAGCTAGCTAGTTTCTAGGAACCTCCAACTGAAGTTTTCAGCTTGCTTGTGTCTCAGTATTTTTGGCCAAAACTGTTTCAGGGGCATTGAAAAATGCACTATTAAACTAGGACCAGAATTCAGGGGTTGGTGCTGAGTATGTCCCAAGGCACGTGTACATACCTTTAGTGGTCAGACCAGCAATAGGTCAAATACCAGTAAAATTATTTGAGAGGACTTAAGAATATTTATGGCAGTTATTTAAAAACAATAACATACAGGGTTGTTAATGTTTGCTGAAAAAAAAAACTTTCTTATCCTCACTGCAGGTACCCTTTATTTTTATAGCTTGTTTAGAGACTACTGTTACAGTGTCACAGTTGGAGGCAATGCACATCACGAGGAAGATGTGTGGTTGCTTGGTAGCTGGGAGCAAACACGGCCTTTTATCTAGGATAAGAGATGAGAGGGCAGAAAGAAAAAGAGTTAATGTTCGAGAATGAAGTTACGTTGATTAACTACTGTAGTGTGAATGTAATAGAGAAAGGCAGATTGTGTTAGAAAGAATCACAGGCCTAAAGCAGATGCCCTATGCTGATCACCTTAAAAAACTCCAGCTATACTCTGTCGCATATCGTCTACTCATAGGTGATCTCTGCTTAACATACAAGGCCATGTCAAACCCAGAGCTGTTGGACATGCTACACTTAAAGAAATCCCAATCCCTCAGAGCCACACGCTCCAGGGATCTAAACCTTGTCATCACAATAGCCAAAGTACGATTAAAGTTTTTGAAATTAGTATTGTTTCAGTCTTTGATGTCATCCAGAAGTGTCTTCGCAGCACCTGCAATGTGTCCAGTAATGACTCCTTCTGCAATTCGCATGGAGTTACATATACTGGTAACATATCTAAATATGACTATAGATTATTTTTTGTAAAACCCATTGCTCCTACTACTATTGGAACTGTATGGATATCTTTCTTCTACATTGGTCTTATTTCTTCCTGCAAGTCCTGATATTTTATGACTTTGTGTCTCTCTGTATGCAAGACACTGTAGTCACTGGGTGTGGCGATTTCAATGATCAATGCTACTTTTGTCCACTGGACCACTATATCTGGTTTTCTAGAATCTATCTTTTGAACTGTTGGTAATGGATGATACCACGTAATGTAGACTTTATCATTTTCTATGATGCTTTATGGCTTATGTTTCCAGTGTTTTTCAGCCACTTCAATACAATAATGTTTGCATAATCCCCAATGCAACAGTCTTGCCACATTATTATGCCTTTCAGTATACAGTCCTTCTGCCATTAGTATGTCACAACCAGCAACGAGGTGTACAACTGTTTCCAATTCTGTTTTACAAAACCTACATTTTTCTGTTTCTCCCAAATGTTCAATAGACTTTGTAAACCAATGTGTATGTAGCCTACTATTTTGTTCTGCCAATATTAACCTTTCATCTCTTGGTTTGAATTTGCCTCTCCTTAACCATTCCTGCATTCGTTCAGATCAACATGAGGTTCTTCGAGAAGTTTTCTATACTTGCAACTATATTTATGTATTTTCCACATTTCTTGCCTTCTCCTCTCATCCTTCTCCTTATATTCTTTCTTTTTTTTTTTGGCACATTCAGTTTGCTGCCTGATTTTTATCTACTTTTGGTTTGATTTCCATTCCTGCCTGACGCCGATATGCTTCTGCTAGACTAAGCAGGGAAGTCATCTTAGATTTATTCTCCTCATGCTTCAAAATTCTCACTACACTTGGGTTCTGTGAGGTCAGAAGATATATGTGGAGTCCCACGATTTCAGATGTATACATGTAATCAATTTCAAGGAGGCCCATCCCTCCTTCAGAATGGGGAATACAGAATCTTGGTATGCACTGATTTTTATAAATCATTTGGTGAGCATGAAGCATCCTTCTTATTTTCCTATCTAATCTGTCCCAACACGTTTTGGGGCCAGTCAATCACACAAAAACTTTAAGTTGGGACAGGAAGAGCAAATTAGTTTATAGCTTGGATTTTGTTCCTAGATGTCAGTGCTGTTTTCACAATTAAGTTAAAAGTATTCATTACTAAGTTTTCTTTGTATTTGTTCATTTTTTGTTGTTGATCTTTCATCATTTCCCAAATATTTATACACTCTCTCTCTTGCTCAAGTTCTTTTATATCACATTGTTGTCCCAAGCTGATGTTTTCTTGGTGCTGCAGTTTTCCTGCTTTAAAGGTTGCTTTTGCACATTTATCAAGACCAAATGACATTCTTATGTTATCTGAAAAAGTTTTGACAAATGAGAGCTTAGAAGGCTGAAGTGAAGAAGGGTTCCATGTGAACAGCAGTTGAACATGGGTCAGTTGGTCCTGGGAGATAAGCGAGTGCCTTTCTGAAGGGGTTCAGAGCCCCGAATCCAGAGTGGTGGAGATAGGAGCCTGATGGCTTCCAGTGTGGTGACACAAATGATCCTGGAAAAGCCGGTGGGGGCCCCTGGGAGAGTTCTCTTTTCTTTGTAAGTGACAGGGTGTTCTGGAATGAGTTTGCCTCAAGAGAGGGGCCTGCACCCCGGAAAATATCATGGTTCCGGTGGTGTCAGGTGAGCTATCCCCAGCCCTTGAAAATCCAGGGAGAGGGTGTAAGTCTCTCGCCAGGCTGTACCCATATCTGCAGCAGGTCTTCAAGGTGAACAGCTGCTGGCATGTTAGAAGAATGTAAGTAAGGGAAATCGGCAAGCCAGATCAGTAACTTCAGGATAAGGATTGGCTCTAAAGGCTGGGTTGGTCGGGCTCAGACATGAAGCAGGGCTGGGCTCACACTGCTGCTGGTTGAGGTGTCATTCCATTGCCACCCACCTCCTGGGGGGGTCGGGAGATGGCAGCAGCAACTCTGGACACACACTGGGCCCTTCCTGTGGATCGCCTTGGCTGTGGCAAGTGTCAGTCCTGACCTGCATCCCGCATCGTCCGGCAACTATCAGCTGACTTAGAACTGGTGTGGACTGGGGGAATCTGACTGTTTAATTTAAACAAAGGATCGTGAAGGCCCGAGTTGGGTGTTGACACAATATGATTTCTGCCCAGTGCTCTGAATGTCAAAGTGAAGAAGTTCAATGAAGTGCGGGTAAATGGCAGGAGTATATATGACTCTCTTAAGGTAGCCAAATGCCTCGTTATCTAATTAGTGACGAGCATGAATGGATAAATGAGATTCCAACTGTCCCTACCTAGTATCTAGCAAAACCACAGCCAAGGGAATGGGTTTGGCAGAATCAGCAGTGAAAAAAGACCGTGTTGAGCTTGACTCTAGTCTGGCAGTGTTTGGGGCCCAGTCAGTCTATTCTAAAAAGTGCTTGATGTACCTGGAGAGCATGCTGTCTATAGCTGATTTTATTTTTCTTGCAAGTATTTGTTATCTCTTCAGTGTAACTTGCTGTCATCATGCTGTTAAGCAATGCTACAGCATTTAAGCACTTACAAATTCTGTTCTAATAGCTGCTGCTTCTTCTTCTTGGTTCCTGGTGATTTATCCCTATACTGCTTGAACTTCTTGTGATTACATACATTGTCCTAGGCCTACATTTAAATTCTTTATGCCACTGATGCATTACTTTTGCCTCATTCTAATTACCCCTCACTACTATCCTTTTCTTTATCTACTGTGGACCTTCAGTTCAGTGGATCCCTAGGAAAAGGTCTCCACGATGCCCCAAATTCTCCTGACCAGTTGCTCTTCCTAACCTCAAGTGCCTCCCCATTTTTGCCTGTCTTGGCTACACCCCACCATCCAGCATATAATTTTTTTCTTGTTTTTTTCATTTTCACACTTTGTCTTAAACTTCATTATTTTTGTTCATCCTTTCACCATATCCTAATTGTCCAAAGCTGTACTGTATCAACAGTAGAATAAAAAGATTTAGTTAATAAGTAGATTTAGGGACACAAAGCCTCACAAGTCATAAGGTTCTAGATGTCTTGAAGTGCAGTTTAGATTTTTTTTCAACCTTTTGGATTCACTGAATACTTGAACAAAAGTAATGAATAAGGAAATAAACTGTCTTATTTTTTTCTTTCAAGAAGAAGAAACCCTACTTTACTCATGGTATGTCTCTGGGTTGCAGAGGAAATCAGAGCACCTTGATAAAATGTAAATAATGCAGGGAGGGCACACAGACTTTACAGGAGGAACCACAGCCAAGACGTCAGTAATAGAATAAAGTACTTAGAGATGACAGTACTACTTACTGCACCAACATGGCAATAATCACACACATAGCCTGCCCTGACTATCAAAGACTGGCATTTATTGTGTACAATGGCCACAATACATTTCAAATTTCTTTCAAGCAAATACACAAATAGACACTAATCTTGTAAAGCCAAACTGACAACTGTTTAACTTGAGCAAAGAAAGGCAGTATCAACCACCTTCATCCACAGACAGCCCCAGTATGTAGTAAATGTATTAAATGTTGACTATGTATGCCTCTGATGTCTTACTGTGATAACAATGTAATGATTTCAGTAATATATTTCAGTTTTTGTTTCACCCAAATGATAGCCACAGTAAAGTATTACAAACTATTTCACATAAATGCAGTTCCACAAAACCAGAATAATTATTGTTTAGTTTAAGCAAGCAACTCAGAAAAAGGGTGAAACATGATATGTCTACAGCTATTGGGGTTTGGTTTTATTGGCCTGAATATATCAATAAAGACTTAAAAGTAAAATGTGAAAAGTTGTGGGCATTCAGAAGCCAAGTAGCTGAAGTAGTAGTATGCCCTTAAGAAGTCATTTACATGTATTACATGGGATTATACAGTGAATATTCTAACTTAGCTGAGTTTTTCTTTGAGTTCTTTCTACACAGTATTTACAGAGTAGAAAGGATGGCATGCTAGTGCAAACATAAAATACATTTTGTCACATTAGTTTTACAGTCCAGTACTGTGCTTCTACTGTTTTTTTTTTTGTGACTTCATAGCAGCAGAAGTATATGCTATAATTTGTAATAAATTACATTTTGACATGCTTGAAAAGGCCTATAAAATATGAAAGATGTGTACTGTTCTGTAGCAGATGTGGAATTGTGGAAAGTTGAGCTATTTTGTAGAAGTAGTGAATCTGTGGTAAATGCTGCGGTGGTGGTGCTGCGGTAGCGTTGTCGCCTCACAGTTAGACGTTGCCCGTTCGATTCTCAGAGCTTCTTCTGTGTGGCGACATGCGTGAATGGGTGTTCCTTCATTGAAGGTTGTGCGTTAGGCCCGGCAAGCCAGCACGTAAAAAAATCTACTGCTAATCATTAGCGGACCGGAGTTCTGCTGTGGATTAACCTAACCAGGAAAAGCCAAAAGACGCAAACAAAGTGAATCTGTGGTAAATAAATTAGTTTTTTAGTACCTTAACAGTATTCTGCGTATTCTTTAACTAAGATGGTTAAGACTATGACCTAACTAATCAGTTCAGTTATGTTGTCATGGTTCTCATGCCTCAGTTCCCCCTACAAGATGGTTGACTCTGAATAAGTCAGTTTCCTAGCCAGTGCTCCTGACTCACATCTGAAAAAGAGGCACTTTTGTCCAGTGAGCATAATAAAATATTAATTTGTAGCACAAAAATGGAATAACATTTGAGGAAAAGCACATGCAACTTTTTTCTAAAGATACATTGCAGTGGTACCTTCGAAGTATCTGCACACATAAGCCAAGGCAGAATGTATATTTTGCAGAAGAAAAAGTAGAGCTGGATGCAGAAGTTGTTTAGAGTAGATAGAACCTGTAACAATAGTAATATACAACAAAGAGCTTTCTTGAAACTATCAGGAGAAGCCCTAAACATACAGATTTGAACAGTGCCATTAATCCACTTGCAAATATTTTGACATGGAGTAACTGATGACTGCAGATCCAGTCAGGAAAATATACACTGCTCTTCCATCATTCATAGGACAGCTGTATAAAACATGAAGCATTGCCAGCTAAATGGGTTAGAACTTCTAGGAGAAAGGAGACAGACATAAGTAGTGGCCAAATTCCCATTTCTTTAAAATATTGTATTAAACATTAGAAACATTCATTACTTTGGTAGCAGAACATGACAGCATCCATCAGCAATGTGGGAACCAACTTTTGAATACCATCCTGACTTCCATAATGCCAACTGGGGAGATTAGAAGGACTGGGATTCCATTAGCCTGAACTCCTTATGTAAAGGGACGGGCATTTTATCATATCACCTAAGAATGATGAAAGGACAGTAGCATGTTCACCATATGAGGGCTAAGAGCATGAGTAAGCAACTTTCATATCATTATTGGGGAGACAATAGTAACTGATCCTAGCCTGCTGAAGCATATTGGCACATTGCATGCTGACTCACTAAAGGAATGTTAGGGCATGACAAAAAGCATTCATGACTTGCTGCATCAAGTTTTATAGTTAATATAATGGAAAATAGACATTTCAAGAAAAAATGGATATATGTAAATAGTGCTCACAACCATTTAGATACATTCCCTTTTCTTTCTAAACAACAGTAGAATAAAAAAATTAGTTAAGAAGTTGATTTGGAGACACTAAGCCTCACAAGTCATAAGGTTCTAGATGTCTTGAAGTGCATTTTAGATTTTTTTCAACCTTTGGATTCACTGGATACTTGAACAAAAGTAATGAATAAGGAAATAAACTTATTTTTTTCTTTCAAGAAAGAAATAAGTTGCATCCAAGATTTCATGTTCAAAACTGATAAAGTAGTAGTTGCCATTAAACTGAAAGACAAATCTTTGTGAGGAAACAAATCATTATCTGTGAATGGCTATAGTTCCGCATTTCAGGCTGTTGCTGCAAATGATGCCACATTACCACTAGCTCCAAATTTGACCACCTTCTTTGTACCCCTCTGATGTTAGACTGGGACAACAATGAAAAAAAAAAGAACACAGTAATATATTTCAAATTGTTGGTATCAAACGCATATACTCAGCATACCTTTTTACCCTGCCTCCAAAGGATTTGCAACCGTATATATGTATAATCATTGATTGCAAAGAAAACAAAATAAATAAATAATGATTATCATGCTTCAAATTTGACCACCTTCTTTGTGCCCGTTTGATGTTAGACTGGGACAACAATGAAAAAAAAAAAGTCCACAGTAATATATTTCACCTTGTTGGTATCAAACACATGTACTCAGCATACCTTCTTACCCTGCCCCCAAAAGATGTACACCTGTATGTGTGTGTGTATATATATATATATATATATATATATATATATATATATATATAGATATATATATATAGTCTAATCATTGATTGCAAAGAAAACAAAATAAATAATGATCACTGTAATGTATTTCAACTTGTTGTTCCTAGATGGTACACTGCCCCTAGAAAAAACTATAACAACCTTTTTATGCATATCTGTAAGGATTTATCATGTGAAACAATGATCATACTTTCCTCAGCCAGCCTTCACTCAAGCAACATCAACCGTCTGTGCACACCTCTAAGCATGACTGGTTTTAGATTAGGAAGGGAAGTGGGAAATGATTGAGGGGACACCCTAGTAAACCTGCCTCAAAGTCTTCTTATACAGCCAGGAAATTTGGGTCCCTCCAGGACCTCAGAACCTCTCAGCATATAGATGTACTGTAATGCATTTCATGCTATTTTTTAATTATATATTTTTTTGTTCCCTTTAACCTCATGTATTCCAGCATGGTTCCTAGTGGCCCATTCAACCAGAATCTTCATATCCCTCAGGACTTACTCTAGTGTTTCTGGAGATGGTCATGGATCTTAAGGGCATCCTGAGGCTTGGCCATATGTGCTTCTGTCTGATGTCTTTTTTATAATATATGTTCCCCACACACTCACGGGTTTTGTGCAAGGGCAACTTCTCTCTTTGGATTACATTCCCCTTTAGGGAGCATCAACAGTGAGCACCATTCCCCCAGGAAGGGCACACCCATTCCTCAACTGTTCCACTAATAAAACCCAGGTCAGCTTGGCAATAGGGAAGGCATCGTCCATCTATGCTACCAGACTGGCCAATGCATTGTATGCTGTATGTTTTAAAGACAGTCCCTTGTCATATATTTTTTTTTTTTTTACTCCTAGCAAGAAGTCGTCTGTCTGTTCCTACCTTATTTGCTATATTGCTGAGCAAGCTGGTCAAATTAAGCATAAAGTCTTCTGGAACTGGAAGTAAAAGCACATGCAGCAACTATATATCTGCCCACCAGTATTGAGTATCCACAAATAAAAGTAGTGATATTTTTCTATACATGTTTTCAAAAATGTATACACATACCGACACTGCTCATGACAAGCAAGGTCCATCACAAGACACACACACACACACACACACACATGCACTTGCATGCACTCACACACAGACACACACACACACACACACACACACACACACACACACACACACACACACACACACACACACACACACTCACACTCACACTTAAAACTGCATACTCACCTATAGGTAAACTGAAGAAACCTTACTTTACTCATGGTATGTCTCTGGGTTGCAGAAGAAATCAGAGCACCTAGATAAAATGTAAATAATGCAGGGAGGGCACACATACTTTACAGGACAAATCACAGCCAAGAAGTCAGTAATAGAATAAAGTACTTAGAGATGACAGTACTACTTAATGCACCACCGTGGCAATAATCACACACATAGCCTGCCCTGACTATCAAAGACTGGCATTTATTGTGTACAATGGCCACAATACATTTCAAATTTCTTTCAAGCAAATACACAAATAGACACTAATCTTGTAAAGCCAAACTGACAACTGTTTAACTTGAGCAAAGAAAGGCAGTATCAACCACTTTCATCCACAGACAGCCCCAGTATGTAGTAGATATATTAAATTTTGATTATGTATGCCTCTGATGTTTTACTGTGATAACAATATGATTTCAGTAGTATATTTCAGTTTTGTTTCACCCAAGTGATAGCCACAGTAAAGTATTACAAACTATTTCACATAAATGCAGTTCCACAAAACCAAAATAATTATTATTTAATTTAAGCTGGCAACTCAGAAAAAGGGTGAAACATGGTATGTCTACAGCTAGTGGGGTTTGACTTTATTGGCCAATATAATATATTAGTAAAGACTTAAACGTAAAATGTGAAAAGTTGTGGGCATTCAGAAGCCAAGTAGCTGAAGTAGTAGTACGCCATTAAGAAGTCATTTGCATGTATTACACGGGACTCCACTACCGGTTTAAGGTATTATGAGTTCTTTCTACACAGTATTTACAGAGTAGAAAGCATTGCATGCTAGTGTAAACATACAATACATTTTGTCACATTAGTTTTACAGTCCAGTACTGTGCTTCTACTGTTTTTTTTGTGACTTCATAGCAGCAGAAGTATATGCTATCATTTGTAATAAATGACATTTTGACATGCTTGAAAAGGCCTATAAAATATGAAAGATGTGTACTGTTCTGTAGCAGATGTGGAATTATGGAAAGTTGAGCTATTTTGTAGAAGTAGTGAATCTGTGGTAAATGCTGCAGTGGTGGTGCTGCGGTAGCATTGTCGCCTCACAGTTAGATGTTGCCCGTTCGATTCTCAGAGCTTCTGTGTGGCAACATGCGTGAATGGGTGTTCCTTCATTGAAGGTTGTGGGTTAGGCCCGGCAAGCCAGCACGTAAAAAAATCTACTGCTAATCATTAGCGGACCGGAGTTCCACTGTGGCGGCTCCTAACTGAAAAAAGCCGAAAGACACAAACAAAGTGAATCTGTGGTAAATAAATTAGTTTTTTAGTACCTTAACAGTATTCTGTGTATTCTTTAACTAAGATGGTTAAGACTATGACCTAACTAATCAGTTCAGTTATGTTGTCCTGGTTCTCATGCCTCAGTTCCCCTTACAAGGTGGTTGACTCTGAATAAGTCAGTTTCCTAGCCAGTGCTCCTGACTCACATCTGAAAAAGAGGCACTTTTACCCAGTCAGCATAATAAAATATTAACTTGTAGCACAAAAATGGAATAACATTTGAGGAAAAGCACATGCAACTTTTTTCTAAAGATACGTTGCAGTGGTACCTTCGAAGTATCTGCACACATAAGCCAAGGCAGAATGTATATTTTGCAGAAGAAAAAGTAGAGCTGGATACAGAACTTGTTTAGAGTACATAGAACCTGTAACCAAAACCTGGACCGAACCACAAAAGGAGGGGGAGTATTGATATTCATCAAAGATACCCACACCTCCAGGTTGGTGGCAAAGCACGAAGCATCAGAGACTGTCCATGTGCAACTAACAGTGGGTAAAACTGCCTTCCAGTTTATAGCCTGCTACAGACCACCCTCCCAAACCCAGGAACCCCACTCGGCCTTCCTGAGAACACTGGAAAATATGAAGGTCTCTCCAAGCACCATTATATTGGGCGACTTCAACTACCCAAACATAGACTGGGAGCATTACTCTAGCTCCAACACCCTAGCCCAAAGGTTCCTAGAATTTATAAACTCAAATGCTATGGAACAACTTGTTACCACTCCCACAAGAGGGGAAAACATACTGGACCTAATCATTACCAACATGGGGACTCTATGCTCCAGACCAGAAGTGTATCCCTCATTGGTAAGATCAGACCATAAACTAATCTCACTGGATATTCACATCCCGACCCCACCCCCTGCCCAGAAAACCACAGTGAAAAACTTCTCTAAAGCAAATTTCACACTCCTCAAAACCGAGGTGGAATCCTTCAAAGCCCCCGGGCCTGTGGAAAATACGGCCCAGACCGCAGAATCCTTTATAAACGCATTCTATGAACACCTTCAGGAATGCATGGATCATGCGATCCCAAATAAAACCAAGACCCAATCCTCCAAAGGCAGACGTCCTGTCTGGTGGACCCCAGCCATAAACAAACTATACAATAGAAGGAGGAAGCTACTAAATGATAGAGCAAAATCCCAAAAAGGGAAGGCATCACTGATCAGTATTAGCAAAAAACTACGGGCACTCATAAAATTGTCTAAGGCCAGCTTCGAGAGAAAAATTGCACAGGATACTAAGGATAATCATAAGGCTTTCTTTAGTTATGTTAGGAACCTGGGTGGTAATTCCCAAATATGCTCAGAATTAGTCCAAAATGACAAAAAATACACTGAACCCACAGACATTGCCAACATCCTAGCTGACAGGTTCAGCGCAAACTTCTCCCACCAAAAGGGCAAATATCTATCCCAGCAGAGTGCTGCCCCCTGACATCTCAGATGCTCAGGTAAGAGCCGCCCTCTCCAAAGCAAAAAACACAGCATCAGTGGGACCAGACGGTGTCCCGGGCTGCGTCCTACATGAACTCCAAGAAGAGCTAAACCCAAACATACAACTACTGTTCAATCTCAGCCTTACTACAGGATATGTGCCCAAAGAGTGGCGTACAGCAACAGTGGTCCCTCTCCATAAAGGTGGTGCCACAACGGATCCTGGAAACTATAAGCCTGATAAGCCTGACTAGCTTGGTCTGCAAAGCTATGGAAAGGATCATCATGGACCTCATAATTAAAGATATTGGGGACCTACAGACACTGGATCCTACCCAGTTTGGCTTTGTTAAGGGCAGATCCTGCCTCTTAAACCTGGTTGATTTCTTTGAAACAGTCACCAAGGCGATTGACGAGGGGAAGGTGGTCCACACAGCCTACCTGGACCTCACAAAAGCCTTCGATACAATACCCCACTCGGGCATTATAGATAAGCTTACCAGCTTAAATATAAACCCCTATGTCACTAGATGGATTGCAAACTGGCTCAAGGACAGAACCCACATGGTTAGAATTGCTGGAGCCATGTCAGAATCCAAACCAGTTACAAGTGGTGTCCCACAAGGCTCAGTCCTGGGACCTCTGTTGTTCGGTGTATATTTCTCTGAGGTACAGGCCAACATGGAAGGACTGTGGCTGACCAAGTTCGCAGATGACTGCAAACTGGGCGCCATAATCGACTCTCCAGCCGACACAAGCATCCTCCAAAAGGGCCTCATAGAAACAGACAACTGGTGCCAGAGCCATGGCCTCAAGCTAAATGCCAAAAAGTGTATAGTCATCCCCTTTGGCAAAAACAAAGTGCCCGCAAATTACGACATAGGTGGTAATCCATTAAGTACAGAAGAAGTAATTAGGGACCTGGGGACCCAAGTTGATAGCAATCTCTCATTTGACAACCACGTGGCCAAAGTGGTTAGAAAAACATTTTATATAGCCCACCTAATCATGAAGGGATTCACATCTAGATCAGGGGAGGTCATCGTGCCTCTTTACTCATCCCTCATCAGGCCCATAATTGAGTACAATGCCCTTTGGGATGTACCTTACCAGACACCTGCAGCAACTGGAAAGACCCCAAAAGTACCTCACCAAGAGGATCAAAGGGCTCAAACAGATGCCATATGCTGCCCGGTTAAAGAAACTCCAGCTCTACTCAGTGGCATACCGCCTGTTCAGAGGCGATCTGTGCCTGACGTATAAAGCCATGTCCAACCCGGAATTAATGGACATGCTGCACCTCAGAAAATCCAAATCCCATCGAGCCACGCTCGAGATACTTGAACCTCAGCACTGAAATAAATAGGACATGCTGGAGGGACAGATTCATAACCCAGAGGCTCCCTTCACTCTGGAATAAAATCCCAGTCCAGGTTAGGCATAGTCCCTCATTGACTCTCTTCAAGAGGAATCTTGATGAGTGGATGGGAGATCGTAGGTTTACCCCCGGTATCACTTCTGTGTCACTGTTAGACAGAGGCACAGTATACTAACCTCGAAAAAGGGCATAGCAAAATAAATGTAAAATGGGTGGCGAAAGCCAAACACATTCTGGCTAGACTTATAAATGCCCTAGGGCAGATAGCCTAGTATGAACCTATGAACCTATGAACAATAGTAATATACAACAAAGAGCTTTCTTGAAACTATCAGGAGCCCTAAACATACAGATTTGAACAGTGCCATTAATCCACTTGCAAATATTTTGACTTGAAGTAACTGATGACTGCAGATCCAGTCAGGAAAATATACACTGCTCTTCCATCATTCATAGGACAGCTGTATAAAACATGAAGCATTTTTGCCAGATAAATGGATTAGAAGTTCTAGGAGAAAGGAGACAGACATAAGTAGTGGCCAAATTCCCATTTCTTTACAATATTGTATTAAACATTAGAAACATTCATTACTTTGGTAGGAGAACATGACGGCATCCATCAGCAATGTGGGAACCAACTTTTGAATACCATCCTGACTTCCATAATGCCAACTGGGGAGATTAGAAGGACTGGGATTCCATTTGCCTGAACTCCTTATGTAAAGGAACGGGCATTTTATCATATCACCTAAGAATGATGAAAGGACAGTAGCATTTTCACCATATGAGGGCTAAGAGCATGAGTAAGCAACTGTCATATCATTATTGGGGAGACAATAGTAACTGATCCTAGCCTGCTGAAGCATATTGGCACATTGCATGCTGACTCACTAAAGGAATGTTAGGGCATGACAAAAAGCATTCATGACTTGCTGCATCAAGTTTTATAGTTAATATAATGGAAAATAGACATTTCAAGAAAAAATGGATATATGTAAATAGTGCTCACAACCATTTAGATACATTCCCTTTTCTTTCTAAACAACAGGTTCGAGACTGTCGTCTTGTATCCCTCTTAGATCTAGCACAAGAAAAGGAATATGTGCGTGGGAAGATAGCTGACTACCTGAACTACCTGATTGACATTGGTGTTGCAGGATTTAGAGTTGATGCTTCTAAGCATATGTGGCCAGGAGACTTGCAGGCGATATATAGCAGATTAAAGAATTTGAATACTAGTTGGTTTGCTGAGGATGCAAAAGCTTTCATTTTCCAAGAGGTGAGTACATTAAACAAAAACTATTTAACAACTCTTTTTCTATTAGTTGACATAAAGCACTGCCTTACTGATATAGCTGAAATGTGAATGGTAGACAGAGTAAGATGAAAGATGCTGGATAATAAGGAAAATAGTTCTGATGTGCTGCTTATATGGTAGACTTGTTTTTTCTTGAGAATAAATCAGCAAGAGAAGCCCAAGCAGGGTAAGCAAAATGAAACCTATTAACATCAACAATTCAAATAACAAGTAATGCTGCTGTACTTTATATCTGTTTAGCTAGAAGATTGTAATATCTATGGTACTGCGGTTAAAGTGATGGACCTCCGTCTAGTATAACATCAGTTAAAATGTGCTTTATCATACAGGTGATGCACATTCTTTTAGAAGAGGATTTTTGTCTTGCAGATTGATGCAAAACAACACAGTACTAGGTACAGCTATTCTAGAGAAAAGAGTTGACAAAGTAAAGCATCCCTCGCACTGTATTTTATAAAGCATTCCTCACTTTTATATATATATATATATATATATATATATATATATATATATATATATATGTATACACACACACACATATATATACACATAGGATTAAGGTAAAGAGTTGCCTGCTTTATATAGAGGGGGTGATGATAGATTTTTTCCAGAGGTTAGGGACAGTGTACTCTGCTATCTAGCGATGTATAAGGATACTGACAAGATACGCTATGGCAAGTTTTAAGTATTCATGGGGAAGGTTGTCAGAGGAGAGGTAGCATGGTTTTAGGCTTTGAAGTAGTTTATGAATGAGGGAGGTAGGGACAGGTTTAAGGGAAATGGGGGTATATAGTAGTGGCTTTTTGCAAAAGTGAAGGTTTGTTTTTGTTTGTACAGGAGTCTTGAGATAGGGGTGGAGGGGGATCAGAGAAGAGGCTTGAGGTAGTTGTGGAGGTGGGATTTGTTAACAGTTTGCTTATGCTGTTTGTAAAGAAAGAGCTAAACAAATTGGCCATCTCTGAGGGGGTTTTGCGAAGTTTTGGTGATGGAGTTTGTTTTGAGCCTGGGGTAAGCAGACTTGAGATGTGTTTCCAAAATATTTTGGGTTGATTTTGTGGTTTGTCAATTGATTAGGAAAGTGATTTTTTTTAATCTAAGTTCCAGGATTCTATTCATAGCAACAGAAAGCAAAAAAAACAATCTAAAGACTAAGCTGTGGACAAGGAGACTAATCACTATGGTGGTAAGAAGATAGACTATAGATGTCCTTCATGGATGCATCTGCAGTCATAACAACTGGGTTGTCCTGTCGTCAGGCAGCCCTTCGGTCGGCCGGATTCCAAAGTCTGGGTCCGGCTTCGGCTGATGTCGCACTTCACCCGACGTTATCTCTGCTGGTCTTCGGGTATAAAGGCATCAGCCGACGCCATTTTCTTCAGTCTTTCTTGCCGCGTGGCGCCCGAAGCAGAAGCTGTTCGCAAGTGCCGGTCGGTCAGATCCAGAGATTCCTACTACCGAATACTACTTCGAAGACTTCTAAAGCTAAGTACCCCGTTGGGGACTCTTTCTTGCCTCAGCCGATGTCAGAAAAAGTTAATAATTGTTTAACTTGTGGGAAACAAATACCTCATAAAGATTTCCACTCTTACTGCCTACCTTGTTTAGGCCCAGACCACGACGTAGCCGCCTGTTTAGCCTGTGCTTCCTTCAACCGACGAACGCTTAGGCGTCGGTCGGAGTTTGCTGAACAGTTTTTCGGCTCAGATTTTGCATACATTATGCCGTCGGATCCTCCGACTACCCAAATAATTAAAAAACGCAAAGAAAAAGACCGACACTCGCGGTCCGCGGTTTCGGCCGAAACCACGGATAGGCAAACCGCTAGTGTCTCGGTTTCGGCCGAAACCGAGAAAACCGGTCAATCCTCAGCCGAATCCATGACTACTACCGAGGCTCCTACTACTTTACTTGAATTGGCCTCTGAAATTTTGCCTACTACTGTGGCTTCTACTGACTTATCTGACACCATCCCTTTGGATGTGTCTACCCCAGCACGTGGTGCTGCTAGGCCTCCTGCAGCCATGTCTATAAAGGCCTTTGCCAGGGCCAAAGCAGCCAAAACTGTTAAAACAGTTCCTGCTAAGGCCCCCTCACACAGGCACACTTCTAGTTCTCAAATGCTTACTTTGGCAGAGGATTTGATTTCCTTAATTAGGGGATCCCAATCACACCCAGACAGGGCCTCTCAGCCTCCAGAAAAGAGACCTAGGACAGAGCCGCCCCAGCAGGAGTGCTCTGATGATCCCTCGGAGGACTCAGACACTACAGACCAGCCAGAGGCTCCTTTGTCCACTTATGAAGACTCTGATGCTGATGATTCCATCCCATCTGCCGCTCCACCAGAGGAATTCTCTTTTGGGGAAACCTTACATGCCATGAGAGAGCAATTCCAATGGCAAGGTCAGGATTTCTCAGATACAAGAAAAAGGCTTAGGACCTTTCTGCACTTACCACAACACAGGCCTTTAGCTATACCTCCAGTTTTGCCTGTTGTGGATGACGCATTTAATGATGTTTGCACTGCACCTGACTCTTTGCCTCCAGCCCCTGCCAAACCAGACAGATTCTACAGGGTACCTAACACTCATCACCACCTTTTCAAGGCCCCTCTTGCAGATCCTGAGACTATTTCCCAGGGGCCTAAGGCAGTAGCTTCGACCTCTACAAAGAACCCTCTCCCTTCTGAAAGGGAGTCCAGGTCATTAGAAAGATGGGGCAAAAAAGTTTACACCTCTGCCACTCTCTCAGCTAGAGCTTTAAACTGTCAGTTTCACATGATCCAATACCAAGAGTTTATGCTTGATCAGTTGACTAAGAAACTTTCATCTGAAGAATCCTTAGATAAGAAATATGTTTTAGAAATGGTGAATAACATACAGCAGGTTAGTAACCATTCTTTGAAATGTGGCTATGATGCACTGGAGGCTTCATTTAGATCAGCCATGACTGGCACAGTGATAAGAAGGCATGCATGGTTGAAGGAGCAGGTCCTGCCAGATCATGTAAAAGCAAAGCTGTTAGATGCTCCTATGGATAAGGGCAGTCTATTTGGTACCTCTGCTCAAGAAGTAATAAAGAAAATGGAAGAGAAGGCAAAATCTGTACAAACAGTTAAGGATTTCTTACAGGTTCAGCCCCCTCGGTTTAGCAGAAACTGGCCTGCCAAAAATTGGTCCTTTCCAGACACCTCAAAGACCCAAAGAGGCAGGTATAGGCGCTCTAGAGGCAGAAACCAATCCAGAGGAAGTGCCTACAGAGGACGACAGTGGCAAGGTAATAACCAGCGAGGCACTGACACAACCACTGCCACTGCAACAGGACAATCACAGTGACTTGGCTCTGACACCGCCTACCAGAGAGCAAATAGCGGCACCTTTAGGCAGAAAGTTAACCTTATTTTCTCAAAATTGGCACTATATCACAAAAGACAAGTGGATTTTAAAGACCATAGACCAAGGCTACAGGTTCCACTTCCACACCTTACCAGTAAAAAGAGGAATGCCAAACTTACCTCAAACTCAAAAAACAGAAGCTCTAAACCAGGTAGATCAACTAATCAAGATGAGAGCTGTGGAGAGAGTACCAGTAAATCAACAGGGCAAAGGATTTTACTCCAGACTCATTCTAGTCCCAAGAAAAGAAAAAGCTTGGAGGCCCATTCTCGATTTGTCCGTCTTAAACACATACCTCATCGTTCCAAAATTCAAAATTCTGACCTTACAGCAACTTCTTCCCATGCTGGGCAAGGAGTGTTGGCTGGTGATTCTAGATCTCAAGGAGGCATACCTGCACGTCCCCATCCGACCAAATTGCAGAAGATACCTCAGATTCCTTGCAGGATCAGAGCATTATCAATTCTCAGCATTGCCTTTTGGCTTATCTACTGCGCCCAGAGTATTCACAAAATGCCTGGCATCAGTAATCGCTCATTGCAGGCTACAGGGAATCCAAATCTACCCATACCTGGACGACTGCCTGTTACAAGCGGACAACAAAGACAAGCTGACAACAGATTTACAAAGGGTCATTCGCTTGCTACAAGCCCTGGGATACACAGTCAATTTAAAAAAGTCAAGGCTCATACCATCCCAGACAAGAACATTCTTGGGTGCAGAATTGGACACAGTAAAACAAATGGCATTCCTCACTGCAGAAAAACAAGAACAACTCCCTCTTTACTTCTTGGCATTATCAAAAAAGAACAACCTAACAGCAAGAAAAGTACTGCAGGCCTTGGGATTCATGGCAGCATGTATAATCCTGATTCCTCATGCCAGACTGCATATGAGAAAACTACAGTGGTACCTAAAAAACTTATGGTCTCAACACAGGCACAGCTCAGAAACCGAAATCCCACTAATCCCATGCCTGAAGCAAGAATTCCTATGGTGGGCCCTAGCATGCCAGGGAAACCTAGGCTTGCCCTTCCACAAATGTCAAGCGAGCCAGACCATCACAACGGACGCCTCAGACCTAGGCTGGGGGGCACACATGCTGGACAAATGCATACAAGGATTGTGGACTCCAGACCAGATGCACCTGCACATAAACCAAAAAGAAATGCTGGCAGTGCAGCTAGCAATCCAGAAATTCAAGCCTTTCCTCAAAGAAGGCCATTTATTGATAAGGACAGACAACACCACAGTCATGTGGTACATCAACAAGCAAGGGGGCACTCATTCTTACCCCCTATGCAGAATGACTATGGAACTTTGGAACATGGCTCTGAACTACAACATCCAGTTACAGGCAACCTTTGTGCCAGGGAAAGAAAATACCCTAGCAGATATGTTAAGCAGAACCACCTCGGATGCTCACGAATGGATGCTACTCCCGGACATCTTCAAGGCCATTACAAGGAAATGGGGAATGCCACAAATAGACCTGTTCGCATCCCCACTCAACCACCAGCTAAGGAAATTCTGCACACGGACGTGTCACCCTCTTGCATGGAAGGTGGACTCCCTTTCCTTCAGTTGGAAAGGCCTGACAGCCTATGCATTCCCACCTCTTCCTTTGATGCACAAAGTTCTGCTGAAAATCAAGGAGGAAAGACCAAGGATAATTCTAATAGCTCCAAATTGGCCAAGACAACACTGGTATCCCTTGCTGAGGAGCATGTCTCAGGGGAGAATGTGGTCAATACCCCTGACGCCTTTGATGTTAACTCAGAACAACTACAACATCCTGCATCCAAACCTAAAAACCTTACAGCTAACTGCCTGGAACATCACTTAAGAGCAACTAACCCAGACTTATCCCAAAGGGTTAAAGACATTATACTTGAAGCCCGCAGACCTTCAACAAGAAGGAACTATGCAGGAAAATGGAAAAGGTTTGCCATTTGGAGTGCGGAAAGAGGAAAAGATGTGTCAAACATAGATATTGCTAACATCCTGGAGTACTTGGCAGAGCTTCTTCACACAGGCCTGTCCTATTCCTCCATCAAGATACATGCATCAGCTATTTCTGCAGAATACAGTTTTGATCCACCTGTCTTCTCGCACCCTCTACTCAGGCAATTCCTCAGAGGAATCAAGAATGTAAAACCTCCTAGGAAACCACCACTACCAGCATGGGACTTAAATTTTGTACTAGAAAAATTGACACTCCCACCATTTGAACCAGCAGGAACAGCGGATCTTCAACACCTATCATGGAAAACTGCTTTCCTCCTGGCAATTACTTCAGCAAGAAGGGTTTCAGAACTCCAGGCCTTAATGGCAGTACAACCCTTCCTGATCTTCCATCAAGATAGAGTGTCCATGAGAACTAATCCTACATTTATGCCAAAGGTGGTATCCAGAGTGTCCTTAAACCAGGCAATCCACCTACCTACCTTCTTCCCCAACCCACAGAACAGGGGGGAAAGGCTACTACATACCTTGGATGTACATAGACAGTTACGCTACTACCTGGACAGAACCAAAGGTAACAGAAAAACTGACCAACTGTTGGTGGCCTATGCACAAGGAAGGGAAGGAAAAGCAATTTCCAAACAGACAATCTCCAAATGGATAGGAAATTGCATAAGATTCTGTTACTCCTACCATGGAAAACCAATACCACAGAACATAAGACCTCATTCAACAAGAGCTACAGCCACTACCACAGCTTTCTTACGAGGAGTGGCAACCAAGGACATTGTTGAGGCGGCTACTTGGACCTCCGTGCATACATTTGCCAAGCATTATAATTTACCTCTATATTCTAGATCCCGAGCAGGGTTTGCCACTGCTGTACTGCAAGGGATCCTAACTACACCATAACCCTTTCTTCCTCCACCCCTAGTTTAGCTATGGTATTCTACCCAGTTGTTATGACTGCAGATGCATCCATGAAGGACATAGTACAGTTTTGTACCTACCATAAATGTAGATGTCCGAACTGGATAGCATCTGCAGTCAGGATTACCCACCCTCCTTCCCCTCTGTGGTACTCCTAGGGTAATTACATTCCTAATAGCTAGCTGGGGGGGGAGTCTCTTATGGTGTATTTGTTTGTATATATGTACATACATACTTATTTTTTGTGATTGCCTTCTACCTTGTCTGCATACATTGGCATTTATCCAAAATTTAGCCTTCCAAGAGGGCAACTGGCATCTGGGGCAAGAAACACTGAAGAAAATGGCGTCGGTTGATGCCTTTATACCCGAAGACCAGCAGAGATGACGTCGGGTGAAGTGCGACATCAGCCGAAGCCGGACCCAGACTTTGGAATCCGGCCGACCGAAGGGCTGCCTGACGACAGGACAACCCAGTTGTTATGACTGCAGATGCTATCCAGTTCGGACATCTACATTTATGGTAGGTACAAAACTGTACTTTACCGATAAATGATTAAAGAATAATAATGGTAAAGGACAAGGCACGTTTATAGGTTGCTGGGCAAGGAATTGGGATGTAGAAATATTTAGCTTATGGAACATCGAGTGCTGGGTTTAGGGACTATTAACGAACTGAAAAGAAAAGCAGGCTGGAGAGGAGGTAGAGAGGGAAATATTAAGTGGGGAGGTTTGGGGCAGCAGGAATGTACCAGTAATGTGTATGTTTAAGAGAATAACAGTTAAAAAAAAAAGTATCAGTAAAGCAAAACATAGAAATAGAATGCAAGGAGCAGCAGTGGGATTGCCAAGGTACAGCAGAGGCAGTTATATCACCCATACAAACAGACCACTTAATGATTATGTTGCTTTCTTTTACTGGCTTGTTACCTATGAAGAAGGAGAGAGACTTTAGATTAGGACAGTAGAATGACAGCTGGATATTAAAAGACAATCTTGTAAAGTATAAAAACAACATGGTGATGTGCAAGAGTAGGAAGCAGCAGTTCGGAGTTTAGAACAGTAGAGACTATTGGAAAGGGGAAGTTAAAGGAGAGGAAAGGGAGAAAAGTATAGTTCAGATGGAGGGTCTGAGCCCGGGTTAGATAGTAAAAAGGCAGGAGTGACTGTCATGTCGCAACAGACATAAAATTAATACATAGGAAATAAAGTAAGTTGGTAAATGTTTCAGACAGTTGGGAAATTCATTATGTTCAGTGAGAGTGTAATTAGAAGCAGTGTAAGCAGAGAAGAAAGTGTTATAAAGTAAGGAACATGTATACAGGGTGAGAGAAGAAGTAAACTAAATATACCAAGAGTGTGTGCAACTAGCTAGGATATAGGCACGTGTTACAACTACAAACAATGTGCAATAGCACAATGAATTGCTTTCACAGATAATCAACATAGATTAGATAATAAATTGAGCTACTGTACATAGCCTAAGCAAATCCATTAAAAGTTCATCTTTGTGACAAATGTATAAGATATCAACAATATACTACAGTGCTAAGAAGGCATGTATGCTATCTAGACCCATCTACACTCTTGAATGGAATAATGTGTTACAGCATATTTCATTCTTCTTGATAACAGAAGACAGTAATTATATCTAGTCTGTTTTTTAAGCACAATTAAAATTTGACTTCTCTATTCCTACCTTACCTGTCACACTTTCTCTTAGACTTCTGCATCCCTACCTTACCTGTCACACTTTCTGTTAGACTTCTCTATCCCTACCTTGCCTTTCACACTTTCTAGACTTCTCCATTCCTACCTTACCTGTCACACTTTCTCTTAGATTTTTCCATCCCTACCTTACCTCTTACACTTTCTCTCCTTGTCCCATGTCTTATGTCATCATGATTTCCTTCTCCACCATATATTCTAGTAGTCCATTATTTTGTTTTGTGGCCCTTTCTGTTGAGAAGTACTTTTGCAGGTCCAAGGACTTGTTTGTCTCTGAGGTCTGCTGCCTTTGCCCCTTCCTACCTCCCTGACATGAGCTTGTCCCTCTGTCCATCCTGGTCAGTTCCTGTAGTCTGTGATCATATTTTTATCTCTACTATCCTTGGAATTTTACAGGCAGCTTGAAACAGTTATTTTTTTCTTGGACTGGAACTCTACAGAGGGCTAAAGCCTGTGGCTTGCCAAGGCCCAGCAGAGTAGGAAATTTCTTATATACATATGCAGGTTCATTTCAGTGTTCTGTTTGCTGCTGTCACTGACCTCTCACGCTAGTCCCAATGGCCCAGTGCAGAAGTCACAGCTGATATTTCACATCAAGGTTGTTGTGGCTGAAGAGCCATACTTTGTAGGTATCAATTTCTATGAATTTCCAAATTCTTCCGTAGAACATCCCCTATTTTCTCTCTTGCAACACTTATCTTTGTGTCATACATAAAGATGTTGATTGTGTTCTCTGTTCCATCTGATTTGACTGAGACAAGAAGAATGAAAAATAATTCACCCAGGACTGACTGTTACAATACCCAGCTAGACACGTATTCCTGACATCACCTGCCATGCATATCCTTTGGCACAGTAACATTCAGCACTACAATCCAAGTTCTCTTTCTAATGGCAGTACCCTATCCTGTTGCCCTACAATCCATTACAAAGCTATTATCAGGTTTGACAGAGAGATCATTCTGGCCATGAGCCAGTTCTAGTTTTTCTTATAGATGTTATTGTCCACCAAGAAAGTCTTTCCTCAGGACTTTCTGCATTACTACCTTAGTACTGCTGTCAAGCTAACAGGCCTGTAGTTTCCCAGATTTTCCTACTTCTCCTTGTTCAGTGGTACTACACTTAACCATCTTCAAGTCAGTTCTGTACAGGCTAGTGATCCAGTGATCTTGGGATCCGAACGTACACTGATCATATTTCCTGGGACCATGTGAGGTAACTTATATGCCCCACAGTAGTTTATCCTTCCTTATGGCAGCCTGTTGCATCTCCATTGCCTTCCTCTGTATGCAGATGTCAGTGCACTGCTCTCTTTACTTTGTCCTAGATCCCTACAACCATGGAAACAACCCCAATCTTTCCTTGATGAAGACTGAGATGAAGTATTCATTCAGTACCTCTAATGTTTTTAGTTGTATCTTGTCTAATCTCCTTCATGGCTTCTCCCTTCCTTTCTCATTTCTGCTGTTTATCTAAAAAAGGATTTTATTCTCCTTCCATCACCATTTTGACAACTCCCTTCTAACTAATACCTTTGGCCCCTGAGTGTGTCATACTTGGATGAGACATTAAACCAAGATCCCTTCTGCTTGAGTCAGTGGTAACTCAATTAGATGTAAAAGATCCCACAACACCTATTCAAAGAAGCAGAGGGCCATTGTTTTACACAACATAAAAACATTATTTACTTGTTTATGAAATGTACATATTTACAGGCATATATCTGGCTCTTTTTTTACTCTGCATCATTTTTCTCATAACATCTCATGTTATTAATCCATAATCTAATTTTTCAACATATATTCAAACTATATCTGCCAAAATTCTGTTTCTCATTAAACAAAATTTAATTCAGTCTTTCATTCCAAATAACCCATATAACATAAATTCTTATCTACCCTTCTCACATATTCTTTCTTCTTCATATAATATTCATGTACATTCATATTCTTATAGTGCCATTAACACTCTCAGAAAAGTTTTATCTACACGTTTTTCAGGAAAAAACATGCTCTGTTGTGTCTTCCTTCCCACAATATAAACACACTCTTTCAAATGTCTTTTTATATGACATATTCCCCTTTACAGGTAATTTGTTTATTACCACTTTCCATAGGAAGACTCTGGTGGTGGTGCTGCGGTAGCGTTGTCGCCTCACAGTAAGACGTCCTATTCGATTCTCAGCTAGAGCATCTTCTGTGTGGAGACGTGCGTGAATGGGCGTACCTTCGTTGAAGGTTGTGTCAGGGCCGGCAACTCGGCATGTAAAAATCTACTGCCAATCATTAGCGGATCGGAGTTCTGCTGTGGCGACCCCTAACCGGGAAAAGCCGAAAGATACAACAACAACCAGTTTCCATAGGAAATCCTGACACTATTATCTTGGTACACCATTTTTCCTTACCTGAATGGATATAATCACATCTTCTGTTAAATTTTCCCATGAATTTAGATAATATTGTTTCATCACATTATTATTCTTCTGTCTTTCTCTATATCATCAATTTTTATATTCTATATTAGTATTTTTCTTGATAATTTTTAATTTCTTCATTTACATATTCTTCTTCAGTTTTTTATATTCCATCATCTCCCAGAAATGTTTGTACTTATATTTAGACATTTTTCCCTGTTAATTTCTCATTCTCTTTCTTTAACGCCTTTAATACTCTATACAAGTTTAAAGAAGCAGGATAAACAAATGGATTTAGTAGCCCTAATCCCCTTTCATCTTTACTTATATACACCTTTTTTCACATGGTTTCTTGAACACCATATAAAAGAAAACATCAACTGCACAATTTTCTTTTCATATTTTTGTGAGATCTTATAAACCTTTGACATTTATGCTGTTTTTCCCATCAACACAGAATTCACCAGATAAAGTTTTTTTCCTGAATGCTTTTTTTCCTGAATGCTAATCTTTACATCCTCCACAAAATATGTATTTTTTTATTTCTTTTATCAAACTTTCTCATTGCATCATAACTACATTATATTTCTCAAATTGTATCCCTAGTAAACACACTTCATTCATTGAAAAATACATACCTTCAATTTTCACCACCTCACCCAAACCCCTACTTTTATCTTTATTCATGGTTATTCCCATTTCCTTTAAACATCTATTTAGACAAACCAGCACTTCCCTCATCCATGTTATATTCTTAGCAGCTACAACTATATCATTTGCTTATGTCAAAACTACTGGAATCACCATCTCCTTATGCATCACATATTTTGCATATTTCAATTTATAAGTTAATTCATCACCAATGCAAACAATATTCCACTCTTGGGATGTCCTTGTCTTATACTATTCTTCATGCAAATTTCTTTGCTCAGCCATCCATTCACTAACTCTCTCACTGTCTTATAGTGACATGCTGACATATGCATTCTTTCAATTCTATTACCCATTCCATACTTCTCCATAACATCTCACAAAGAATCATGTCATACTGTATCAAATGCCTTGCTAATATCACCTACCATAAAATTTCTGAACTTCCCTTTCACTTATAATATAATCCAGAGTTCTGTCACAACCAATAAAAATTCTTGATATCCCTTCCCTTTTATACAATATGTACTTTCTTCCATAATTTCACTCATCCTCTGAATTATTCTCATGAAATGTTACTATCTGTGTTATTTAGTGTGATGGGTCTTCAAATTTTTATTTCATTCTTCTCATCTTTCTTCCATATATATTTTAATATCCCACTACATAACTTTTCATAAACAAACCCCTCCTCCAGCCATTCATTCAATACATTTACAACATACTTTCTTTGTCAATCCATTAATTTCTTGTACATTCCATACCCTATGCCATCTGGGCCTGATACTGAGCCAACATTTACTTTCCTAAGTACTTCTTCTAAATCTAGTAATTTATTAATCAAATTCTTCCTTAACCCATTGTGGATTTTTTTTATTTTCCACTCTCTGTTATTTTAATTCTTTTTACTGTTATACTTATTTTACACACGGTGTACTAGAATAGTCATAAGTTGCTCTTGTGTTCTTTTTACGTATCCTTTCATATTTTTTTTATTTCTCTCATTATACTAATGTCCTGCTATACTATTTTACCGAAATATGCAGGTACCTCCTCCCTTGTAAATAATATATCTGCCTAGTTAATAATGCCTTATTTTTTCTTGATTTTCTTTTATATTTCTTTTTCCATATCATAATACCCTCTTGTATTACTCTCTAAATTCTCTAGTACATTTCTGTACATTTTCTTACACTTCACTTTCTCTTCCTTTCTTATATCATCCTGACATTGAAAAAAAAACACTTTTTATAGTTCTTTTTAAATTCATTCCAACGTTCAGACCAGTTTTTATAGAAGCCCTTCATGGTTATGTGAGCCTGTCTTAACTACAATACTTTCCCCTATCCAATTTATTTGTTTTATTCCCTTTCCAGTTTCAATATACGCCCTTTCTTCCATCACCTTCATCCACATTGCTGAATGGTCTAAAAAACTTGTCGCAACTGTATCATCATCTGCTACCGCTAAGCCTTCCGATAATACCAAATAATGTCAAATCCAAGTGCCTCCTTCTATAAGTCCATTGACATTTGCTCCACACAGTTGATTTACCACATTTTATCACTTCCTGTATTTTTTTACATATTTTCCTTTCTTTTTTTTAGTCCCCTGCAATTATAATTTTCATATTAATCACCACCTAGTCTAATAACTGATGAAACAGCTTTTCTCATTGCTTGCTAGTTTTATATACATATAATAATATAATTGTATAAACATGTTCTCTCCACTTCGCATCCACAACAGTTAACCTACCTGTCCTTACCAACATTATATCTCAGATTTTCACTGCTTTTACACAACACAGACACTCCAGAACAACACTTACTCCCTGAGCTCCATATTACACTTCCACCCCACAGTTTTTCTGTTTGCAGTCTTTTTTCACTTCACAGGAGTCTTACATTCTCTAACAGAATAACATTTTCATAACATTTAACAAAGCATTCCAGAATCATTATCTTTATCTTTCTTACGGTGTTTTTAATACTGTTCACATTTACTAAAAGTAATTTAAAAATTGTTGCTTTTCCTTTGTTTAAGTTTAGGGAAAATATTTTTAAGATGTTATGTGATCCTATCTCGCCTACATTCTGACTGATGGGTTCGGAGCCGATCCCTCGGCTCCGACTCGACACGCTTATACCAAAGAGCGAAGTCTCTTATTGGCTGAGCTTATTATATCCCAGGATGCACCACTACCAGTCCCCCAGATCTTGTTTGCCGCTAACTTGCGAAGACGTGGTCTCGAGCTGGCTGAGCTGAGTAGTATTTATTTACTAACTTTTTCTGTCAGAAATTTGCTGTTCTTGTCATAAAAAGCTGTTTTAACGGCTATTCTTCACTTTGTGGTGTGTTTGGAGTTTTTGTGAGAACTTTGTAGTGTGATTGGGCGTTGATTTGATTTCAGGCCTCCTTCATCTTAGGGCCTTCCCGGTCAGTCAACCCCCCCATAAAACTTAGAGGGTTTCAAAGTACCCTTGACTTAATTGTTACAGATTGTTTACCTAATCGGCAGCTGTAAACCGATTTTTAGGTAGTGTCAGTTTGATTAGAAAATCAAGTGGATAGTGTTGGTTTTTTCTGTCCGGGATTTCTGTTTTTGCTATAATGTCTCAGAATCCTAGGCCTTCGGGCTTCAAAAAATGCACCAAATGTAATTTTAAAATGTCAATCACAGATGACCACTCTCTCTGTGTTTATTGTTTGGGTGCAAAACATTTACAAGAGTCATGCAGCGTGTGTCACGCTTTTTCCTCGAGGGTCCTCCAGGAGAGGAAAAATAAACTTATTCTTAAAGGCTTAATAAAACCCTCCTTCGAAGAAGCTCTAGCATCCTCTCCTTCTCCATCTAAAAAGAAAAAGGCGTCGGCTCCGACCAGTCCGTCGGATCCGGCCGCCAAAAGACATAGGCAGGCTTCTCCTTCAGCTCCAAGGACTTCGGAGCCGAGGGCGGAACGGTCTGCCTCGATGCCACCAGTCTCGACTCCTTTGTCTTCAGAGCCGATGGCTGGGGCATCGAGAGGCGGGTCACCTTCGTCGGCTCCACTGGTCTCGGAGCCGACTAGGGTTGCCCGCTCAGACACTTCCTCCTCGGCGCCGAAGTCCTCCTCGGCACCGATGGAAACTAGTGTGGGTATTCCTTCGGCGCCGATAGTCATCGAGTCGCCTCGGAGCCGGTCCCCTAGTCCTTTGGGGCCGTTGGAGAGGCCATCTCGAACCTGTTCAGTATCCTCTAAGTCCTCGAGGATGTCGGATTCGGATATAGACAGGGTGCTCCAAAGACTATTCCAGTCCCCAGTCTTTCAAAAACTTGTTTCGGCTCCGACCCAGTTGGCTTCGGAGCCGATAGCCCATGCCCATCCCATTGCTGTTCCTCCTCCGTGCGCCTCGGCTCCGTCGGAGCAGATGCTGTTGGAGCCGGTGGAGATCTTAGGGTCGGCTCCGACCCTTACTCCAACCCGGGCCTTCGGGTCCGAGTTTGGTACACGGACTTCTTCGGCTGGACCCGGGGGTGATGTTTCGGGACCTATGCTTTCGGTTCCGAGCCTCCCTCTCGGTGCTTCGGCTGCGGGATTGCCGTCTGCTATCATGGCTCCGGAGACCGGACACTCCCAGGATTCTGGGGGTCCGGCTTTCAGAGCTATGAGGAGTGCCTTGGCCAAGTCTTCTTCGGCCATCTCTCCGGCTTTACCGGCACCTTCCCTGGGCGTGGAGACTGGGTCTTTGGCAGTTCCCTGTCCGTAGGCAGCGGAGCCCCTGGGCCTGAGGTTACCCCCATTGGGGGTTCCCCTCCTCCTGAGGGTTCTTCGGAGTTGTCTTCAGAGGAACCCCCAAGGAAGAGATCGTGCAAGAGGAAGCACGTGGACTCCCCGAGTCTATTACATCGACACTGATCTTGATGATGCGGAGGGGTCCCCGGTCGCCCTCGGATGATGTCTCATTTGCAGACATCTTAGAGATCCTCAAACAACGAGGCGGCTGGATATCCAAACCCCCCTCTGCTGATGAGTCAGTGCTCCTCAAGGCCTTTGGGGCTCAGCCCTCCGCCTCTTGGGTGTCTCCGCCCTTCGACGAGCTCCTGGATTTAGTTTGTCGAAGGGCGTGGGAACATCCAGATACCGTGGAACCAGTCCCTTCTCGTCCTAATAAATTTTTGTCTGCCCCACCCGAGAAGGAGTTCCTCACTAAAGGAGTGGCTGTAGATGCTATGGTGGTGGCATCTGCTACACAACAGGACATGGCAGAGGCTTCAACGTCCGTCCATCCTCCTAATAAGGAGTCTAGGAGCATGGACAGGTACGGGAAGCGCACCCTGACTTCAGCGGCCTTTACTTTAAGGTCTCTGAATTATTTGGCACATTTTACCAGGCTTCAGAGGGATCTGGTCAAGGAGCTGTCAGATTCCCTCTCGGGTAACCTACCTGAGCAGCTAGCCCAGTCGGTTAGCTCTCAGTTGGCTATCCTTACGTCAATTTCTAACTCGTCCATGAGGCTCATTTCCTATGCGGCCAAGGGGCGGGTAGAGCGGCAGGCACAGGCGTGGCTCTACGGAGACAAGCCTGGCTCCGCTTGTGTCAGTTTGCGGAGGCCTTCAAGTCTTCCTTCGCCGACGCTCCCTTTGATGGGTCCTCTTTGTTTGGACCTAAGGTTAAAGACACCCTTACCCGCTGTGAGCAAGAGGGAAAAACTTTATCTGCCATAGGTGCCCGTTATTCCACTCCCTTTCGGCCTTATCCCAAGGCTAAAGGAGGGGGGAAGATGTGGTTCCGTAAATCACGTAAGTTTTTCCTCAACAGCAGGAAGATTCCCCTTCCAGAGGCAGAGGACGGGAAATTTTTCTGGGAGACGCCGTCCCAGAGGCGGCAGAGGGCCCCGCAATTCTGGAGACCGCGAGTCCTTTCGTGGCTCTTCAGCCTCCCACACTTCATGAGGGATTGCCCGGCTGTGCTGCTCGAGCCAGTCGGGTGCCGCTTTGCCAAGCACCTAAAAGCCTGGGAGTCAATCACTCAGGACAGATGGGTGCTTCGGATCATTGCCGGAGGTTACACCATCCCATTCACATGCTCACCCCACCGTCCAAAAAATCCCGGACCCACCACCCAGTCAAAGGGAAATTGCAGCCGCAGAAGCTTTAAAGCTGCTAGAAAAGGAGTCATCCAACCGGTCCCCACAGACCAGATCGGATCCGAAATTACTCCAGGTTCTTTTAGTGCCAAAAAAGACAGGGGACCTGAGACCAATTTTGGATCTCAGCAGACTGAACCAATCCGTCACGAAATCCAAATTCCGAATGGTCACGTTACAATCCATTCTCCCATTGTTGGAGAAGGATGTTTGGATGTGCTCCATAGACCTCAAGGACGCCTATTATCACATACCGATACATCAGGCGTCCAGGAGGTATCTGCGCTTCAGCCTGGGAGTCAGGCATTTCCAATTTTGTGCACTGCCCTTTGGTCTCACCACAGCCCCCAGGGTGTTCACCAAGTGTTTGGCAGTAGTGACTGCTCACCTGAGAAGTCTTGGATTCCAAGTGTTTCCCTATCTGGACGACTGGCTCCTGACTGCCACCACCAGGCATCTACTAATAGACAACCTCAAAGCCACCATCTCCCTGGGTGCTTCCCTGGGGATTACATTCAATTGGTCAAAGTCTGTCTTGCTGCTCTCTCAGCGTATAAGGTTCATAGGAGCAGAGATAGACTCAAAACTGATGCGCGTTTTTCTTCCTACCGAAAGGATCCAAACTTTACAGGGCCAAGTTCAAGCTCTGGTTTCAAGATCCAAAGCCCCAGCCAGGATGGTCCTACAAGTTTTAGGTTCAATGTCTGCCACGGTTCTTCTAGTTCCTCTGGCAAGATTGCACATGAGGATTCTTCAGTGGCTATTGTCAACTCAATGGTCCTTTCAGGACCTTCCCCTCAATCATCCCATCATGTTTACAGAAACATGCAAACGGGACCTTCGCTGGTGGCTTCAGACATCCAATCTAAATCAAGGAAGCCCTTTGTTATTCCTCTCCAGTGGTTACCCTGACGACAGATGCCTCCCAGATAGGGTGGGGTCATTGTCTGGGCAGGTTAGTTCAGGGCTCCTGGCTTCCAGACGAAGCTCTTCTCCACATCAATGTGTTGGAGATGAGGGCTGTACTTCTGTCCCTACAGGCCTTACACAAGTTTCTTCCTCAGGGCATCATCGCCATCCACACAGACAACATGTCGGTGGTCTGGTATCTAAACAAACAAGGAGGGACCAGATCTTACCCCCTTTGCAGAGAGGCCATGAGGGTGTGGGAATGGGCTGTAGCTACCAACCGCTTCTTGGTAGCGACCCACATTCCGGGAAATCAAATATATTGGCAGACAAATTGAGCAGGACAATTCTCTCTCCTCACGAGTGGTCCCTAAATGAAACAGTAGCAGCTCAGGTTTTCAGGAGATGGGGAACGCCGTGCTGCGATCTATTTGCAACACCACTAAACACGAAGTGCAAAATGTTCTTCTGCTTGACTCCACATCAAGGGGAAGCAGCTATGGATGCTCTAACACAACCTTGGCCAACAGGGCTACTTTATGCCTTTCCTCCGATACCACTTCTCCAAAGTCATTCAAAAGCTTCTCAATTGGGGTCCACAATGATACTGATTGCTCCATACTGGCCTCGTCAGGTATGGTTTCCCTACCTGAAGAAACATGCGGTGGACGATCCTTGGATGTTAGATCTAACTCCGGATCTGCTAATCCATCAGTCGGGACGACAGCATCAGTCCCTACACTCCTTGAAGTTGACAGCCTGGCTCCTCCACTTCCGACCTTAGTCAGAAGTCACACATTAGACCCGGAAGTTATTCACATTTTATCTTCAGCCCACAAACCCACCACTAACAAATTGTACCTCAGTAAGTGGAAGAGGTTTGCCATCTGGGCTCAACTCAGGGGCTTAGACCCTATCACTGCTCCAATCCCGGAAGTTTTGAAATTCTTAACATCCCTGTTTAATCAAGGATCTTCTGTCTCTACTATTAAAGTCCAACTGGCGGCTATCTCTAAATTCCATGAATCCATGGATCCTCCATTGATGAGCAGCAGATTATGCAAGACCTTTATTAAAGGTGCGGGCCTGTTAAGACCCCCAGTTTTTCATCCTGCGCCTCCGTGGGATCTTGATTTGGTGCTTCGTGCATTAACATCTCCCCCTTTCGAACCTGCTGCTTCATGTGACTTAAAATATCTGTCTTGGAAAACTGCCTTCTTAGTTGCAATTACTTCTGCAAGAAGAGTTTCAGAGCTTCAAGCCCTTTCTATTAAACCACCGTACTTGATTTTCCACAAGGATAGAGTATCACTTAGACCTAATCCATCCTTTGTCCCAAAGGTCTGTTCTAATCTCTGTCTACAACAATCTCTGGAGCTACCAGTTTTCTTCCCAAAATTCTCCAATGAAGCAGAATACACTCTCCATAAATTGGATATTCACAGGCAGTTACGTTTCTATTTAGACAGGACTCAGCAATTTCGTAAGTCAGACCAATTGTTTGTGTCCTTCTCAGACAGTAAATTGGGTAAAGCCATTACAAAAGCCACCATCTCCAAATGGATTAGAGATTGTATAACTCAGGCTTATTCTTCTTCGAATAAGCAACTTAAGACATCTATCAAAGCTCACTCTACCAGAGCTATGGCGACTTCTATAGCTTTTCATTCCAAGCTCGCGATATCGGAGATTTGTGCTGCGGCTACTTGGTCAAATCCGCACACTTTCATTTCCCACTATAAATTGGATGTGGCATCTAAAGGGCGAGCATCATTTGGTTCCACGGTACTCAGGAGTGTTTTCCAGTGAGCCACCCAGGATTCAGGTGCTAGGGACGCTGTCCCATCAGTCAGAATGTAGGCGAGATAGGATCACATAACATCTTTTAGTTATGTACTCACCATAACTTCAGATGTTTGGGATCCATCTCGCCTACATTCCTAATACCCACCCTCCTTCCCCCTGCCTTGGAGATCAGAAGAGATTGAACGGTTTTGAGTTCTACTGTTTTATCTTGTTTCATCTGACGATGTTATATAAGCAGGGCGTGCATGTGTGCATGTGTGCGGACAAACTAGATCTGGGGGACTGGTAGTGGTGCATCCTGGGATATAATAAGCTCAGCCAATAAGAGACTTCGCTCTTTGGCATAAGCGTGCCGAGTCGGAGCCGAGGGATCGGCTCCGAACCCATCAGTCAGAATGTAGGCGAGATGGATCCCAAACATCTGAAGTTATGGTGAGTACATAACTAAAAGTTTTTGTTTTCTTATTTTTACTCTTTCCATGTACAAATAATCCTTTATCATCATAACAGATTTTTTCACTGGTTAGAATTTGAAAAAAAAGTTCATATATCAATTCCTTCTCTGATTTCTTTTCTTGCATGCACTCTCTCTCCCTCTCCTCATTTTTCCCTCTATATTTTTTCTTGTTATAGTTTGTTCATCAACAAGTTCACTCACTTCCCCAGCCTGTTGCTGTTCTGCTGTGTTTATGTTTTCTTCCCTTTCCCCTTTTTTCTTATTTTCTGTTTGCTGTTCACAATCCATCCAAAATTGTCCCCTTTTCTTACACAGCCTGCTTTCAGGCACATACCTTCTTGGTGTATGTCCTTTGTCCCCACACTGGTTACATTGTAACTTGTCACAATCATTAATTAAATGAGTAAAGTCCTTACAGAAGAAACACGATTTTGGCTGGCCAACATATATCAATTTCTTTCTTTGATAAGTCACAAAAATAACACTTGGCTTGTGTTTCATCATGTTTTATTAAATTTTAAAAAAACTTCCAACTTCCACCCAACATTCCATAAGTTTCTGTCATCACTAACTTTCACAATATTATCAACAGTTTCATACAGACCATGCAGACATTTTAGCATCTTTTTCCAGTTCATCAGTTCTAAACTGCAAAGTAGCATTTTTTTACATTTAAGTTATAACCAGAAAACAAGTTAAATGTCCTTCTATTTTGTGTACATTTCAGAAATTTCATCATCAGCCCATCAGTTTCAAATGTTAAGTCAAAAAAGTCTCTTGTCACAATATGTATAAAATATTACATTTCTTGAACTTTAAAGCCCAACAGTTACCAAATTGTCCCACACATATAATATCTGCCTATTGTAGTGTCATCTTTTGTTCTTATTCTCAGAGTTGGTCTTATATTCTTTTTTAAAACAGCTTGACTTAAAGTTTGTTGCTGGTCTCCTTTTATACCTGCTGACAATGCTGCATATGTTTTAGTTACTGCATTAATGGATGCCACAATAGGGCGGCCACAGTGGTGGAGCAGTTAGCATTGCTGCCTCACAGCAAGAGTGTCTCTGGTTCGATCCTTGGCTGGGGTGCCTTCTGTGTGGAGTCTGCATGTCCTCCCTGTGGTCGCATTAGTTTCCTCTGGATGCTGCAGTTTCCTCCTACATCCCAAAGACCTGCTGTAGGTGGATTGGACACTCTAAATTGTCCCTAGGCATGAGTGTGTGCATCTGTGTGCCTTCTGTGGAAGGTTGGGCATTGGGCTGGCAACTCAACACTGTAAAACTCCACTACTAATCATGGGCAGACAGATGATCTGCTGTGGCGACCCTAACCGGGAAAAGCAGAAAGAAGAAGATTATCTGCTGCCACAAAACCTTTTTACTTTGTTACTGCTTTCCTCACTTACTTCCTACTTCATGGAGAAAGCAAAATGATGCTCATTTGTAACATCCACCACACAGGATTCTTTGTTTACTTTCTGAAGCTCCATATCAAACTAATTTTCTTCCAAATTTTCACTTTCAGTCTGCAAACTTTCCAAAGCTTTTTTTCTCCTCCTCCACGCTACTGCTTCCCTTAGGCCTCTTCCATGTTGCTGTATGCGCCCTCTGGCACCATCTAGCAATTCCAAATGGAAGCTCCCTGATACCTTGGGCAAATCCTTTTTAGTAGTATAACTATCCCCAAGTACCACCTTGGGTTCCCCTGAAAAAGGGCCACTAGCAACATGGGACTAACCCTATCAACAATGGATAAATAAAATAAAATATGTGAATATTTGAAGTTACTCATAAGAAAGGTATCTGATTTGATGTTTAAATTTTGTTTGTGGTTCTATATCCCTGAAGGGGTCATACTTGGGATTTCCATATTTTTATCTATAATGTAATCATTTTTTGAGAGTAACTAGGACTTCAGATACATTCATATCATGTGGAATGTGACAAGAGACAAAATGGGTTATGAATAAATATAGATACTCCCCACAGTCGCTAATTACACAACTGCAGATGTCTTCAAAAGTAAGGAAGGGCTCAAGTTCAGAGGTTAAGAGATTTATTTATTTTTTGTTTAGGCTTCTTGTATTTAGCAGCTTGATACTGTCTGGACTGGACTTTGCTACTGACTTGTCCATCAGGAAACATCTGCCTAAAAAAGGCACTATTAGGGTGGCAAACCTTTAGCCAGTCAAGAAAAACTGATGAGTGAAAGGTGCAGGTTATTACTGGCAGAGTGGAGGTGGAGACTTTGCCATTTCACCCCATCCCATTCACAAACACACACACACATTCACACACACACACACACACACACACACACACACACACACACACACACACACACACACACACACACACACACACACACTCCATTACTAGTCTCACACACACACACACACACACACACACACACACACACACACACACACACACACACACACACACACTCCTTTTACTAGTCTCACACACACACACACACACACACACACACACACACACACACACACACACACACACACACACACACACACACACACTCCTTTTACTAGTCAAGTATTTTATCCTTCAATGTAGGCATCATTCTTGAGGAAGATAGAATGCTGAGCAATGTCAGGGCCTTGCCTTCTTCAATGTAATAAGCACATAGGTTCATAGGTTCATACTAGGCTATCTAGCCCAGAGTTTTGTGACTTTTGCCACCCCTTTAGTTTGAAGGATACTATGCCCATTATTTAGCTGTGCCTCTGTCAAGCAGTGACACTGAGGTGATCCCTGGGGTATACCTGAGTTCTCCCATCCATTGGTCAAGATTTCTCTTGAACAAAGCAAGCGAGGTGCTCTGCCTCACATGTACCGGGATTTTGTTCCACAGCATAGGGAGTCTCTGGGTGATGAATCTGTCCCTCCAGCACGTCCTATTTATGACCGTGTCAAGGTTCAAGTCTCGTGCTCTTGTAGATCGGATGGATTTAGATTTTTTGAGGTGAAGCATGTTCATTAATTCTGGGTTGGACATGGCCTTGTATGTCAGGCACAGGTCACCTCTGAGCAGGCGGTAAGCGACCGAGTAGAGCTGGAGCTCCTTCAGTCGGGCAGCATAGGACATATTTTTGAGACCCTTTATCCTTTTGGGGCCTTTCCAATTGCTGCAGGTGTCGGGTCAGATACATTCCAAATGGGGCGTTATACTCAATCATCGGTCTGATGAGTGATGAGTACAGGGGAATGATGACCTCCCTTGACCTAGATGTGAATCCCTTCATGATCAGGTGGGCAATGTAGAAGGTCTTCCTAACTACTTTGGCAACGTGGGTGTCAAATGAAAGGTTACTATCAACCTGGGTCCCCAGATCCCTGATAACCTCTTCTGTGCTTAGTGGATTGCCACCTATATGGTAGCTGGGGGTAACCTTGTTTTTCCCGAAGGGTATGACTATGCATTTTTTAGCATTTAACTTTAGGCCATGGCTTTGGCACCAGTTATCCGTTTCTATGAGACCCTTCTGAAGGATATCTGTGTCTGATGTGTTTTCAACTATGGCGCCCAGTTTGCAGTCATCTGCAAACTCTGTTAGCCATAATCCTCCTGTGCTTGCCTGTACTTCTGAAAAGTAGATGCCGAACAAGAGTGGGCCCAGGACTGAGCCCTGTGGGACACCGCTTGTGACAGGCTTGGAATCAGCAACTCTGACCCCGTGGGTTCTTTCACTTAGCCAGTTTGCAACCCATCTTGTGACGTATGGGTTTACATTTAAGCTGGTGAGTTTTTCTATGATGCCCGAGTGGGATATTGTGTCGAATGCCTTTGCCAGGTCAAGGTAGGCTGTGTGGACTGCCTTGTCCTCATCAATGGCCTTGGTGACTGTTTCGAAAAAGTCAACCAAGTTTAAGAGGCATAATCTGCCCTTGACAAAGCCAAATTGGGTTTGATCCAATGTCTGCAGGTCCCCTATGTCTTTATTTATGAGTTCCATTATGATCCTCTCCATAGCTTTGCAGACCAGGCTTGTCAAGCTGATGGGACGGTAGTTTCCAGGGTCGGTGGAGGCACCGCCTTTATGTAGTGGGACCACAGTTGCCGTACGCCACTCCTTGGGTACGTATCCTGAGGTGAGGCTAAGATTAAACAGCTGCCCTAATTGTGGGTTTAATTCCTCAATGAGTTCGTGGAGCACACAACCGGGAACACCATCTGGTCCCATGGATGCTGTGTTTTTCGCCTTGGAGAGAGCTGTTCTCACCTGAGCATTTGAGATGTTTGGGAGGCTACAATCCTCTGGTATAGATATTTCTCCTTTTGGGGGGGAGGGGGGGAATTTGCACTGAACCTGTCAGCCAGTATGTTGGCAATGTCTGTAGGTTCAGTGATCTTTACATCATTTTGAACTAGTTCTGAGCATATCTGGGAGTTTCCTCCCAGGTTTCTAACATAACTAAAAAAGGCCTTGTGATTGTCTTTTGAGTCCTTGGCGATTTTTCTTTCAGAATTTGCCTTGGATGATTTTATGAGAGCTCTTAGTTTTTTACTTATAATGATCAAGCCCAACAATATTGTCCTCATCTCCCAAAAGGTGGAATTCCTAAGTTCATTCTCCCCCACATGGGCAACTACAAGATTATAATCACATTTGAGGTGGTGCAGGAACATGGGGTCCTAGTGTCATCCTTGCTTCTAGCATCCCTTGACAACCTGATGAGAGTTGTGTCTATTAGTTTTACATTAGAGTCACCAATGACTAAGACATACTGGGCTTGGTCTTAGTATTGTATCCACAAGGCTGGGATAAGCTAGTAGGATACTTAGGACCTCTTGGAAGTTTAGACAAGGATTTCTTTACTACCTCAGCATGTGTAGGAGTGAAACTGTGATAATGTGTGGGACCTCTCTTGTTCGGTATATATTTCTCGGAGGTACAGGCCAACATGGAAGGACTGTGGCTGACCAAGTTCGCAGATGACTGCAAACTGGGTGCCATAATCGACTCTCCAGCTGACACAAGCATCCTCCAAAAGGGCCTCATAGAAACAGAGCCATGGCCTCAAGCTAAATGCCAAAAAGTGTATAGTCATCCCCTTTGGCAAAAACAAAGTGCCCACAAATTACCACATAGGTGGTAATCCATTAAGTACAGAAGAAGTAATTAGGGACCTGGGGACCCAAGTTGATAGCAATCTCTCATTTGACAACCACGTAGCCAAAGTGGTTAGAAAAACATTTTATATAGCCCACCTAATCATGAAGGGATTCACATCGAGATTAGGGGAGGTCATCGTGCCTCTTTACTCATCCCTCATCAGGCCCATAATCGAGTACAATGCCCCTTTTGGGATGTACCTTACCAAACACCTGCAGCAACTGGAAAGACCCCAAAAGTACCTCACCAAGAGGAAAAAAGGGCTAAAACAGATGCCATATCCTGCCCGGTTAAAGAAACTCCAGCTCTACTCTGTGACATACTGCCTGCTCAGAGGCGACCTGTGCCTGACATATAATGCCATGTCCAACCCGGAATTAAGGGACATGCTGCACCTCAGAAAATCCAAATCCCATCGAGCTACACGCTCGAGAGACTTGAACCTCAGCACTGAAATAAATAGGACATGTTGGAGGGACAGATTCATAACCCAGAGGCTCCCTTCACTCTGGAATAAAATCCCAGTCCAGGTAAGGCAGAGTCCCTCATTGACTCTCTTCAAGAGGAATCTTGATGAGTGGATGGGAGATCATAGGTTTACCCCGGGTATCACTTCTGTGTCACTGTTAGACAGAGGCACAGTATACTAACCTCGAAAAAGGGCATAGCAAAATAAATTTAAAATGGGTGGCGAAAGCCAAACACATTCTGGCTAGGCTTATAAATACCCTAGGGCAGATAGCCTAGTATGTTTAGGGCTCCTGATAGTTTCAAGAAAGCTCTTTGTTGTATATTACTATTGTTCATAGATTCATAGGTGCATACTAGGCTATCTGCATGTGGGTTCTGTCCTTGAGCCAGTTTGCAAACCATCTAGTGACATAGGGGTTTATATTTAAGCTGGTGAGCTCATCTATAATGCCCGAGTGGGGTATTGTATCGAAGGCTTTTGCGAGGTCCAGGTAGGCTGTGTGGACCACCTTCCCCTCGTCAATCACCTTGGTGACTGTTTCAAAGAAATCAACCAGGTTTAAGAGGCAGGATCTGCCCTTAACAAAGCCGAACTGGGTAGGATCCAGTGTCTGTAGGTCTCCAATATCTTTATTTATGAGGTCCATGATGATCCTTTCCATAGCTTTGCAGACCAAGATAGTCAGGCTTATGGGGCGATAGTTTCCAGGATCCATTGAGGCACCACCTTTATGGAGAGGGACCACTGTTGCTGTACGCCACTCTTTGGGCACATATCCTGCAGTAATGCTGAGATTGAACAGTAGTTTTATGTTTGGGTTTAGCTCTTCTTAGAGTTCATGTAGGACGCAGCCCAGGACACCATCTGGTCCCATTGATGCTGTGCTTTTTGCTTTGGAGAGGGCGGCTCTTACCTGAGCATCTGAGATGTCAGGGGGGCAGCACTCTGCTGGGATAGATATTTGCCCTTTTGGTGGGGAGGGGGGGGGAGAAGTTTGCGCAGAACCTGTCAGCTAGGATGTTGGCAATGTCTGTGGGTTCGGTGTATTTTTTGTCATTTTGGACTAATTCTGAGCATATCTGGGAATTACCACCCAGGTTCCTAACATAACTAAAGAAAGCCTTGTGATTATCCTTAGTGTCCTGTGCAATTTTCTCTCGAAGCTGGCCTTAGACAATTTTATGAGTGCCCGTAGTTTTTTGCTAATACTGATCAGTGATGCCTTTCCTTTTTGGGATTTTGCTCTATCATTTAGTAGCTTCCTCCTTCTATTGTATAGTTTGTTTATGGCTGGGGTCCACCAGACAGGACGTCTGCCTTTGGAGGATTGGGTCTTGGTTTTATTTGGGATCGCATGATCCATGCATTCCCGAAGGTGTTCATAGAATGCGTTTATAAAGGATTCTGCGGTCTGGGCTGTATTTTCCACAGGTCCGGGGGCATTGAAGGATTCCACCTCAGTTTTGAGGAGTGTGAAATTTGCTTTAGAGAAGTTTTTCACTGTGGTTTTCTGGGCAGGGGGTGGGGTCGGGATGTGAATATCCAGTGAGATTAGTTTATGGTCTGATCTTACCAGTGAGGGATACACATCTGGTCTGGAGCATAGAGTCCCCATGTTGGTGATGATCAGATCCAGTATGTTTTCCCCTCTTGTGGGAGTGGTAACAAGTTGTTCCATAGCATTTGAGTTTATAAATTCTAGGAACCTTTGGGCTAGGGTGTTGGAGCTAGAGTAATGCTCCCAGTCTATGTTTGGGTAGTTGAAGTCCCAATATAATGGTGTTTGGAGAGACCTTCATATTTTCCAGTGTTCTCAGGAAGGCCGAGTGGGGTTCCTGGGTTTGGGAGGGTGGTCTGTAGCAGGCTATAAACTGGAAGGCAGTTTTACCCACTGTTAGTTGCACATGGATAGTCTCTGATGCTTCGTGCTTTGCCACCAACCTGGAGGTGTGGGTATCTTTGATGAATATCGATAGTCCCCTCCTTTGTGGTTCGGTCCAAGTTTTGGGGCTGAAAAGCATGGTATGAGGTATAACCTGGTAGTGCTGGGGTACTCGGGAGCCCTGAACCAGGTTTCTGTTACTGCACAGATATCGATGTTCTCCATGCTAAGGAGAGTTTCAAGTGTGTGCATCTTGAGGTTTAGACTTCTGTGAGTAGCATTACTCTTAGTTTCTTATCCCTTGTGATACCTATGGAGGTGGGTTTGTCTTTTGAGCCTTGCCTAAAAAGGCACTATAGGGGTAGCAAGAGCCTTTGCCAATATCCGAAAGCCCAGGGTGACAGGTGCAAGCCGTCCTAGCGAAGCATCGTGGCTTGTCGAGGATATCATCCCAAGCTGACAGGCATTGATCCCCTTTGAATGACACCAGTACTTAAGCCAATTGTTGAAATTGATCATCTTGTCTTCATATTGTGGCATCATTCTTGGTGAGGGTAAGATGCTACTCAAGGTCAGGGTCATACCGGCCTGGGCTACATGCTCAGAGAGCTCCTCTATGTCTCTTTTCATGTAGTCCAGGAGGTACCTCAGGTCATTCACACCAGCATGGACAATGACTGAGTCATATTTGTACTTGCCTTGGAGTGACCTGAGTGCTTGTGTTATGTGGCGGATCCTAGCGCCCGACAGGCTGCTCACCGTGACCCTCTCCTTGTTCAGCCTGGTGAGCGGGACGTCAGTGTGCCTGATGATAGTGTCACCTATTACAAGTGTATCAGGTGTGTTGTTTAGTCTTAAGGGCTGTGACTCTTCGGCACACTGGCTTTGTGAGATATGTATTGCACGTGTTTTGTTTTGGGGTAGCGGTTGCTTGGGTGTCTGCTTTGGAGGTCTCTGCTCCTTAGGCAGATCTTTATTTAGAGCCTCCGAGTATGTTTTTGTGTGATTATGTGTTTGGTTTGCTGTCGTGGTAGGTCTATGTGAGACTGGAATTGTAGTGAGTGTGGTTTCCTTCTCCTCCTGACTGGTTATGCCAGTACTGAGTTGAGAGAGCTTAGGCTCCAGTTTGGCTATATGGTTGCATCTCTCACATGTGTTGGAATTTGTTGGGAGGAGGAGAGGGTTGTCTGTGTACATGAGGCAGTTGTAACATTGCCTCAAGATTCCCAGATTCACCAGCTGGACCAGAGAGGAGACTGACAACTGATCTTTGGACATGCTAGAATAATATTGGGAATTCCTTTATAATTGAAAACAAGGGCCAGTGGGGAGTGAGGGTGTAGTGCTTTTAATTTTTAGTGCTGACTTATATAATTGCTTTAGTGAGCAAGTGCCAAGTAACTTAAGTGCAATGTGTTACAGGTAACTTAAATGCAAAAACGACAAACAGTAACTTTCTTTCAAGTGAAACAAGGAAATAAGTACAGTAAGCAATGCAGATATCACTAGTGATCCACAGAAGCGCTGAGAAGCCGCATATTAGGTGGAATTAGCGTTCCAGGGAAATAACAAGCAAACAAACAACAAGCATATAAACAAAACTAGATTCAGCAGGCCCAAATCCAGTCTACAAAAGCCATATGTTGTAAGAGAATGTCCTTGCTTTCTGCTTGGATGAGGCAGTCGTCCAGGTATGGGTATATCTGAATTCCTCTTTGTCTGCAGTATGCAACTGGTACCTACACGGGATCAAGGCCAAGGATTTTACTCAAGGCTCTTTCTAGTCCCCAGAAAGGACAATGCTTGGAGACGCATTCTGGACCTTTCAATTCTAAACACCTTCTTACAAGTACCCAAATTCAAGATGCTTACACTACAGCAGCTTCTTCCCATGTTGGGCAAGAAAGCGTGGCTAGTAACGTTGGACCTCAAGGAGGCGTACCTGCATGTCTCTATCAGACAAAATTGCAGAAGATACCTCCGTTTCATTGCAGGTTCAACCCATTACCAATTCTCTGCACTGCCCTTTGGCTTATCCACTGCGCCCAGGGTCTTCACAAAATGCCTGGCACCAGTAATTGCATACTGCAGACAAAGAGGAATTCAAATATACCTGGACGACTGCCTCATCCAAGCAGAAAGCAAGGACATTCTCTTACAACATCTGGCTTTTGTAAAACACCTTCTAAGTTGCCTAGGGTACACAGTAAACGAAAAGAAATCAAAACTAGTACCCTCACAAAATATGACATTCCTGGGTGCCAGTTTGAATACAACGGCCCAGATGGCTTATCTGACGCCAGACTACCAACTACAACTAACTCAATACTTCAAAACAATGGCAACAAAGACCCAACTCCCTGCAAGAAAAATTCTGCAGGCCTTGGGCTTCATGGCATCTTGCATACTACTAATACCATTTGCAAAACTGCATACGAGGAAATTACAGTGGTACCTAAAAAGCGTATGGACTCAACACAGCCATAGCTTGGACACAATGATATCTCTCATTCCCTGCCTTCAACAAGAGTTTCTATGGTGGTCACAGGCATGTCACCTCAACAAGGGTCAGCCTTTCACCTTGCCCCCAGCCAGGTAAATTATGACAACAGATGCATCGGACTATGCCTGGGGGGTACACATGGCAGGATGGTGCGTTCAAGGCATATGGACTGCAGATCAAAGGAATCTGCACATCAATCAAAAAGAAATGCTAGCTGTACAGAATGCCCTGACAGCCTTCAAGGACCTTTTACATCCAGGACAGCTTACAGTAAGGACGGACAACACCGCAGTAATGTGATACATAAACAAACAAGGGGGTACACACTCCTACCCTCTATGCAGGCAAGAAATGACCTTGTGGAACACAGCACTGGCTTACCAAGTTCAGCTACAAGCTCAATTCCTGCCAGGAAAAAAGAACACATTGGCAGATGACCTAAGCAGAAACATCATGGATCCCCACGAGTAGAAACTGGATCCACAAGTATTTGCAATGATAACTCAAAAATGGGGGCACCCAGACATAGACCTGTTTTCCAGCCCCCAAAACTATCAGCTAACAAAATTTTGTACAAGGACATTTCGCCATCAAGCTTGGAAAGTGGACGCACTCTCATTCAGTTGGAAAAACCTGACAGTATATGCCTTCCCTCCATTGCCCCTTCTCACAAAGGTGCTGCTGAAAGTCAGGATGGAGAGACCCAGAATGATACTCATAGCCCCAGACTGGCCACGCCAGCACTGGTACCCACTACTAAGGAATATGACCCAGGGCCCACTTTGGATTTTACCACAAATTACTCATTTGCTCACACAGCAAGACAGTCAGATTTTACACAGCCAGCTCAAAACCTTAAATTTGGCTGCATGGCAAATCACCTAAGCAACCAACCAGCTCCTCTTCCTCAAGCTGTTATGGATGTTATTCTGGAAGCCAGGAGGCCCAGCACCAGGAAGGCCTACTCGGACAAATGGAAAAGGTTTTGCGCCTGGAACCAAGCTAAAGGCCAAAATACCCTTCAACCACACATACCTCAGATTCTACAGTATTTAACTGAGATGTTACAAAAAGGACTTTCTTTTTCATCTATTAAAATCCACGCCTCAGCTATTTCAGCCCACTACAACACGGATCCTCCCTTATTTTCACATCCACTTCTAAGGCAGTTTCTCAAAGGGGCCAAAAACATTAGGCCCCCCAGGAGAGCGCCTACACCAACCTGGGACCTCAATTTTGTTCTGGAAAAACTTACTCTACCTCCTTTTGAACCAGCTTTCTCAGCTGACTTAAAGTTTATATCATGGAAGACTGCCCTGCTGCTAGCAATAACTTCAGCCAGAAGAGTCTCAGAGTTTCAGGCACTAATGGCAGTAGAGCCTTTCCTCATTTTTCATCAAGACAGAGTTTCTCTACGAACTAACCCTCCTTTATGCCTAAGGTGATATCTAGTGTGGCTCTAAATCAAACCATCCATTTACCCACCTACTTTCCAAATCTACAGAACAAAGGAGAAAGACTTCTGCACTCCTTGGACATTCACAGGCAACTACGTTACTACTTGGATAAAACTAAGGTTTTCAGAAAATCTGACCAGCTCTTTGTATCCTATGCTGCAGCTTCACAAGGAAAGGCTATATCAAAACAGACCATTTCCAAATGGATAGGACATTGCATTAGTTTTTGCTACACCCACCAAGGAAAACCAGTTCCTGCTAGCATAAGGCCCCACTCTACCAGGGCAGCAGCTACATCTACAGCCTTCCTCAGGGGGGTGCCAACCAGGGATATTTTGGAAGCTGCAACTTGGAGTTCAGTACACACCTTCACCAAACACTATCACTTACCACTTTACTCTAAGACTAGAGCTGGCTTCGCCACTGTAGTTCTGCAGGGCCTTCTAGCCTCCTCTAACCCTGTTTGACTCCACCTCCCATCCTTAGCTTTGGGATTCTACCCAAGTGTGATGACTGCAGCAGGGTAACACGATGAACATAGTACAGTTTTGTACCTACCATAAATGTAGATGTTCGAGTGTATACCCTGCTGCATTCCAGGTTACCCTCCCTCCATCCCCTCTGACCTAACTAACTAAAACCTTTCAATGCCTTAAAATCTGATACTACCTTTGTGGTGTATTTGCTTATAGCTGGAGGGATGTTTTGTCTGTGCTAAACTTTTATTATTGGTACTATCTACTGACCACCATTTTGGAGGGGCACCTGACATCTGGGGCAAGAAAAACTGAAGAAAATGGTGTTGGATGCCTCCTATATACCCCTGGCACACTGACATCAGGGAAGAAGCGACAGCAACCGACGCCGGACCAAGACTTTGGAATTCAGGCCGACTGCGGGACCGCCTGACGACAGGATAACCCAACTGTGATGACTGCAGCACGGTATACACTCTAACATCTACATTTATGGTAGGTACAAAACTGTACTTTATGCAGGGGGGCAAGCCCCCCTGCATCCCCCAAACCCCCTGCTACTTAAATATTCTCACTCTGAGATCGCACTATAGTGCAGAAAAGGGGAATCTCCCAGTCCTGCACTGTAGCAGGATCTCCCCTCTCATTTGTCGGTCTTTCAGATGTTCACTCATATGGTGTCGGCCATATGAGTTTCGAACATTTGAAAGTTCAAACAAATGAAGGGCTCCCATTCTGTCTTAGTCCTGCTAGCCTTCATTCCTCTCCTCTATAGGGCATATATCCACGTCTCCAGGGTCTCCTCAACCTGTTGTCTACTCTTACTACAGATCACAATGTCATGCACAAACATCATAGTTCATGGGGACTCCTGTCTGATCTCATCTTTGTCAACTGCTCTGTGATGCCCATGCACTGGCCCAGTAATCAAGGAGCCCCAATCCTCACCACTAACACTAGTGAGGGGTGTCCACATTGGGAGGATAACAAGTACATACACAGTACAGTACAATTTCCCTTAAAAGCACACAGGGATCACAGTCAGTCCGGGGCTGGTTTCTCTTTTTCTCTCCAGATCCCCAATAAGACTCCCCACTGGCAGAGCTAGAGGGTTCAGATCTCAGCCGAGTAGTCAAGCCAAAACCTCCAGTACCCTCTCTGTCCAACCAGTGCTTCATGTCCCTGACACACACACACACACACACACACACACACACACACACACACACACACACACACACACACACACACACACACACTTTGAGATTTGATTTATATACAAACACACAGACACTCCTGGGGAAGGGTGGCACAGATTCACTAGCTATGCCCCCTTCTGCCCAGACTATAAGATAGTAATCACTGCCACCAACTACTCTTATCAGCTACTATAAAGGGTCCTTACCAAAGGGTGTCCAATTCTACTGTGCAATGTTATTATTATCCAAATAGTAAGTGTGAGAAACAGCAAAGCTGTTGCAGTGGATTATACAGTATCACCAAATACATGCAATTACTTTAAGAGCTTAAGTTATGTCTACACAAAACAGCCACAGTTAAAAGGTTTAAAAGTATTTAATAATAAATAATAAAAACCCAAGACAATAATCATTAATTCAACACAGTGATAATAGAGAGTTCAGAAATCACATGAAATACTTTAAAACAACTTTGTAGGATAGTGTGACATAAATATAGAAAACAGCTAGACTATTCTTGCTATTTCTATCTTTCGCTAAAAGAACTACTAAAATCTAGGTATTACTTACAGAGCAAAGCAAGTGCTGTGAGCTGTTGTCAGCTTCAGAACAAAATACAAAATGCCATTCTTATTTTCTGAGATAGCTCTTAAATTGATAATACACATTACTGCTGAGCCATTTTAGATTACATCATTCTTGACACTTCTGCTTAAGTTTCCCAGGCTCACAGAACATAAAATTTAGCATTTCTTTGTAATCTGCACCTGTAAAGAAGCCACAGCAATAAAATACACTTTACATGTAAAACCTAGTAATTGTCTCTGTCTTAGGACAATAGAAAGAATTTCCTAGGCCAGACATCCTGTCTCCTAGCTTGAGATCACACACAGTCATAAATTCTTTACTTATCAGCTGTCTTCCAGCAGGGTGCACTGTGGTTACATTTTTGAAGCTCAACACATAACACAGTTTTCTTTATATTTGTGAAACAAGCCTGTGGATCATACCAATATTTTCAATGACATCGAATTATTTACAAAATTCTGTCTGGCTGGGCTGGCAGCCCCTCTGTTTTTCTTTTCTTCCCCCACTGAGAACTCAAGCTAGTTTTTCAAGTGTCCCTTGAGAAACTTTGCTTGAGAGGGTTGAGTGTCTGGGTAGACCTTACCCCATTCCTTGTCTTGAGAGACCATCTGCAATGCCATCTGCATTGGCATTGCTAATCCCACTGCGATGCTACACTGACATATCATATGCTTACAACCCTAGGCTCCACCTTAGCAACTTGGCATTTTGCTGGCTGGCTCGATGTAACCATGTTAGGGGATTGTGATCTGTAACTACAGTGAATTTCCTTCTGTACAGATAAGGCTGAAGTTTCTGCAGTGCCCACACTATGGCTAGACATTCCTTTTCTACAGCTACATAGCATTCCTCCCTGGGTTGGAGCCTACGACTGAGATAAACCACTGGGTACTCTTCTCTCTCTGAAGACGTCTGGCTAAGTACAGACCCCACCCCATGGTTCAAAGCAACCACCTGCACAAAAAAAATTATTTGCTGTAATCTGGACTGGCTAACACAGGGGGGGGGTCCTCCCAAAGCTTCTTTAAGCTTCTAGAATGCCTGCTCACATGCTGTAGTCCACACTACCTTATCTGGGCTGTTTTTCCATATCAGGTCTGTGAGGGGAGCAGCTATGCTACTATAACTGGGGACAAACTTTCTGTAGTACCCTGCTGCCCTAAAAAGGCCCTCACCTGCTTTTTGGTAACAGGTGCAAGCCATGCCTGAATGGCTTCCACTTTGGCAGGTTCTGGCCTGATCTTACAACTCCCCACTGTATGTCCCAGGTAGGATACCTCTGCCATACCCATCTGACATTTGTTGGGCTTAATGGTCAACTCTGCCCTCTGTAGTCTGCCCAGCACCTCCCTGACATGCTGAAGGTGCTCTTTCCTGGAATGGCTATAGATGGCAATATCATCTAGGTAAGCAAGAGCAAAATCTCCTGCTAGGATATGATCTACCAGCCTCTGAAAAGTCGCTGGGACATTTTTCATCCTAAAGGGCATCTTTGAGAACTCATACAAGCCAAAAGGAGTCACAAAGGCTGACGTCTCTCTAGCACTGGAAGTAAAGGGCATTTGCCAGTAACCCTTGGTAAGATCAGCGGTGGTAAGATACTTAGCCCCACCCAGCTGCTCTAGGGCTTCATCTGCTCTAGGCGTGGGGTAAACATCTGACTCTGTGTGACTATTTAATTTCCTGTAGTCCACACAGAACCTGGTACTGCCATCCTTCTTTGGCACTAGCACCATTGGGGAGGCCCAGGGACTGTTGGACTCTTGAATTACCCCTAATTCCAACATTTCCTGTATCTCCTCCCTCAGAGTCTGTTTGACTCTCTCTGGCACCCTATAAGGGGCCTGCCTAATAGGCATTTGTGGTCCTGTATCCACCTGGTGCTGCACCAGGTGGGTGCACCCTGGTTTCCCAAACTCCTGTAATACTGCTCGGATTTCTTGAACCTGGGTAGGAGATAGCTGCTGGGACATTGCTACCCCTTCCACTGAAGTGTCAGTCTGAGCCTCACTGAGGAGATCAGTCACCAGATCTCCCTCAGACTCCTCCTGCAGTCCACTGCAAATACTCAGCACAAGGGCCTCCCTATCATGATGAGGTTTCATCATGTTAACATGGTACAATTTGTGCCCCTGCCTCCTGCCTAGCAGTTCTACCATGTAGTTAACATCACTGATCTTCCTTACCACCTTGTAGGTCCCTCCCAATCTGCTTGCAGCTTGTTGTGTCTGACTGGAATGAGCACCATTACCGGCTGCCCTACAGCATACTCTCTAGCTTGAAGATTCCTGTCATACCAGATTTTTTTTCTGTTGTTGGGCTTCTGCCAGGATGTTCTTCATGTTTCATTGTTTCTGTCATTACGTTTGGGTTATCTGCCTGCAGGCAGCCCACAGCTGGCCTGAATACCAGAGTCTTGAATTCCTGCATTAGATGCTGTCTCTTCTTCCATAACGTCAGGTCGTCAGGGGTATAAAAGATGCAGCCGACGCCATTGCATCAGTCCTTCTTGCCATGCGGTGCCCAAAGCAGAAGCACTTTGCAAGTGCCGGTTGGCTGACTACTGAAATTTTCATTTTTGAGTTTCAGAAACGAAGTCTTCAAAAAAGCTATGTACCCCATTGGGGAATCTTTTTCTTGCTCTTTAACCAATGTCAGTAAAAGTTAACAATTGTCCTACCTGTGGAAAGCAAATACCTCATAAAGATTTTCATTCGTACTGCGTTCCTTGCTTAGGCCCAGACCACTACATTTCTCGCTGTCGGTTTTGTGCCTTATTCAACCCCCAAACTATTCGTCGTTGGTCTATTTTTGCAGCAAATTATTTTGGTACTCGGTTTAACTATCCAGAAATGGCTTTGGTAAGCCATCTGTCAACCAATATTCTGAAAAAATGTAAAGGTAAAGAGAGAGACAGACCGCATAGGTCCAAAACTGCCGATGCTTCCATTAAGCTTGTTGCCAGTTCGCCGGTACTCAGTGAGGCACTTTCACAGCCCCTGATGCTCACTAATTCAGATTCGCAGCCCTCTACTGAGACCCTTTCGGAGTCCGGTATGTTGCGAGATGCTTCTTCGACTATGGAACCTGCGGATGTCTCTACCTTGGATGTGTCTGGAGCCGCTGTGCAGGCACCGGCTTCTGAGGGTATATTCAGGCCTACAGACTTGCATTTCAAACTGACGCCATCTTCTTCATCAAGGCCTAAAACTTGACCACACCTAAAAAACCAACGTCCAAACCACATGGTCAGGCCCATATGCCTAAAAAACAAATGATTAGAATGGCTGAAGACCTTATTACTTTAATTAGGGGAAGTCATCCTTCTCCCTCTAAGAGACCTAGAACTAATTTTTCCTTCGGATTCTTCTGATCAGGATTCTGAAATTTCTGTTTCTTCTGATTACCAGGATTTGCCTTTATTTACCTATGAGGATTCTGATGCAGAGGATTCCATTCCCTCTGCTTCCCCTCTGAAAGATTTTTCTTTTGGTGAAACCCTGCACACTCTTAGGGAGCATTTCCGCTGGGAAAGCCAGGATTACTCTGTCTCCAAAAAGAGGCTTAGGGAATTCTTACTCCTCCCTCAACACAGGCCTTTAGCTATCCCTCCTGTTCTGGACATTGTAGATGATGCCTTCTTTTAATCTAGCCTGGCCCCATACACTTTACTTCCAACTCCCAGAAATCCTGACAGGTATTACAGAGTACCTGACTCTCACAAGTTCCTCTTCAAGAATCCTACTGCGGATCCAGAGACCATTTCCCAAGGACCTAAAGGCATTAAAGCTACTACTGCCAAAAACCCTACCCCCTCTGATAGAGATTTCAAGGCCTTGGACAGATGTGGTAAGAAGGTATGCACTTCTGCTACTTTGGCCATTATGGCCTTAAACTGCCAGTTTCATATGTTAAAGTATCAGCAGCATATTATGGGACTACTTAAACAGAAAATTATGTTGATTCCTGACTGTGCTGAACATAAAGAATTACAAGATTTAATGCATTCTGCTGAACAAGTTTGTAAACATACTTTGCAATGCAGTTTTGACTCTTTAGAAGCATCTTGCAGGGCTGCTGTCACTGGGTCTGTACTTAGAAGGCATGCTTGGCTTAAGGAGCAAAACTTGCCAGATCATGTTAAAGCTAAATTACTGGATGCTCCCTTAAACCAAGACCGCCTGTTCGTCAACAAAGCAGAAGAAGTTCTTAAAAAGATGGAGGAAAAAGCTAAATCCTTGCAAACTGTTAAAGATTTCCTGCAAGTACAGCCTCCCATATTTAGTAGGCATTGGCCTTCTAAGAATTGGTCCTTTCCTGACTCTTCCAGGCCTTCTCATTCCAAACCCAGGAACAGCAGACCACCTAGGCTACAGTCTCAAGGTACACACAGGCCTAAGCAGTGGGGGGCTCCCACTTTCAAAGCTGGAAATAGTAAGACACCCCCCTATGGAAAAATGTCACAATGACTTAACCTTAACCCTGCCAAGCCCTGCTCAACTGCCTGCTCCCTTAGGGGGAAAGATCGCCCTGCATGCAAAAAACTGGGAACCCATTACCCAGGACAAATGGGTTTTAAATATAGTTTTCCAAGGATACAGATTCCACTTCCACATCTTACCAACCCCAAATGGTTGGCCAGACCTACCCCCAAATCAGTGGGCAGAGGCTCAACAGCAGGTTCCCTCTCTTGTATCAGGGCTATTCAACCTGTCCCAGCAGAAGAAAGGGGACAAGGGTTTTACTCAAGACTTTTTCTGGTACCCAAAAAAGACAGCTCCTCGTGTCCTATCCTGGACCTCTCTATTCTAAACACCTTTTTGGTAATCCCGAAATTCAAAATGCTAACACTTCAACAGCTGCTTCCTATGCTAGGCAAAGATGCCTGGTTGGCAACCTTAGACTTAAATGAAGCTTACCTGCACATTCCAGTAAGGGAATCTTGCAGGAAATACCTACGCTTCAGAGCAGGCTCCTTGCGCTATCAGTTCTCTGTGCTTCTCTTTGGCTTATCTACTGCACCCAGGGTTTTCACAAAGTGTCTAGCTCCAGCCATTGCATTTTGCAGGCAGAGAAATATTCAGATATATGCATACCTGGATGATTGTCTGATTCAGGCAGAAAGCCAAGACATGCTATTAAAACATCTGGCTTTTGTAAAGAAACTTCTAACCTCGCTGGGGTACACCATAAATGAAAAAAAATCTCATCTAGTACCCTGCCAGCAAATTGTGTTCCTCGGAGCAAGCTTGAACACAACTTCCCAGAAGGCTTACCTCATGCCAGAGAAACAGGTTTATTTGACAGCCTACTTCAAACTACTGGTCAAAAAGACCCAGCTATCTACAAGGAAAATCCTGCAAGGCCTGGGGTTCATGGACTCTTGCATTCTACTAATTCCATATGCAAGACTGCATATGAGGAAACTACAATGGTATCTAAAAAGCCTATGGTGTCAACATTCTCAGGACCTGGAATCAATGATTCCTATCATCCCTTGTATAAAGACAGAGTTCCTTTGGTGGGCAGAGGCCTGCCACCTCAACAAGGGGCTCCCTTTCAATCTACCCCCTGCCGCCCAAACCCTGACTACAGACGCATCAGACTATGCATGGGGGGCTCACTTGGCAGGGCGGTGCATTCAGGGCAAATGGAACCCGAGTCACGTGCACCTGCATATCAACCAAAAAGAAATGTTAGCTGTACAGAATTCCCTCATAGCCTTCAACGGCCACATCCTTCCAGGACAATTATTGGTAAAGACAGACAACACCACAGTTATGTGGTACATAAACAAGCAGGAGGGAACCCAATCGTACCCTCTCTGCAGACTAGCCATGGGTCTGTGGAACACAGCCTTGAGCTACCAAGTGCACCTACAAGCTCAATTCCTGCCAGGCAAGCTAAATTCACTGGCAGACGACCTAAGCAGAAATCCCATGGACCCACACGAATGGAAACTGGTACCAAAAATATTCATCCTCTTGAAGAACAAATGGGGGATTCCAGACATAGACCTGTTTGCCTCCCCTCAGTACTACCCATTGGACAAGTTCTGCACAAGGACTCCCCACAGCCAAGCTTGGAATGTGGATGCCCTGTCCTTTACCTGGGAAAGCCTCACAGTTTATGCCTTCCCCCTCTGCCTCTCCTCTCGAAGCCCTAGGCACTACCAACAGCTATTTTCTCTCACCTTCTAGTCCTCTGTCAGGGGTCCATGATCTATACAGTAACCCTATGTCCCAGTATACAGATTCCCCCTTCCTTTGAGAATCAGGTGCCTCACTAGCTATCTGTGTCAGGCCTTGTAACATAGGGTCTGAGAGCTGGGGCTGTGTCAACTATCTCTTTGTAACCCATCTCAGCTCCCCTTCCGCAGGAAGTCTGGTATCCTCTGGCAGCGGTGCCTCACTGTTGGCCTGGGTACTACTACTCACATCTGTCCTTGCAGTCACTCTGTCCAAGGGAACATCAGTACCCACAAGCAGCTCTGGCTCACCTTCAGTCTCACTGTTACAAGGTAGTTCCGTCCCTGAAGTAACCACCTCATCAGTCCTGGCTGCAAGTGTGCGGCCTGTCTGGGTCTCCCCCAGTCTACCAGACCCACATGCTTGTCTCCAAGCCTGACTGCTTGTAACTGCATGAGCACATGGTACTGCATTATTAAAATCATTCCCTATCAAGACATCTGCAGGGATATCCTCAAACACACCTTCCTTTTCCACCCTCCCAGTCAAGGTGACCCCTAGTCAAAGGTGTTTGGAATGAGGTCCCTCCTAAAGCTCTGACTGTTGTAGACTGCCCAGGCAAGTAGTGCTCCTCTGTAACCATTTCAAGCTTCAAAATGGTTATGTCAGAGGCTGTGTCTCTCTCTTTGCAGTGGCCTCTTTGCCATTCACTATGATAGGATATAACCTCTTGTGGTAGTTTGGTACCGTTGTTGTCTTAAGGCACCCTACTGTTGGCATTTTGTCATTCCCACTTACTGGCTCCCTCACCTTTTGTTGCCCACCTTGCCTCCATGGACATCTAGATGCCACATGACCCCACTGCTTGCATTGAAAACATTTAAACCTAAGTCCTGGACGTGTACCTAGACTACTGGCTTCCTCTGCCACTGGCAGATTCTGTTGGGGCAGTCTGAGCTACCCACCATGCATTCCCTTAGACCCATGAGCAGCACTGGGTGTCCCTTTCCTGTGCAGGGATGCCCTGCTTGCTAGTTATGGGTCTTCCTTCTTCCCCAACTTATGTACAGTAGAGTATTGTCTATCAGCTAACCAGATCCTCATGCCCTCAGGCGAAGTGCTAAGGGCTTGTTCCCTCACCAAAATGTCTGCCAGACATTCAAAAGTGGTGACCTGAGATCCACTCACCCACCTCTGAAAATAAGAGCTTAGTTCAGCAACATATTCACACACACACAAAACTGGTCAGTAGTCCAAAAAATAGTTGTTTTTTTATTAAAGTACACAATAATTCTCTAGTGCTTTGGCTGTAAGCACTACTTTTATCTACCTCTGACTTAACCTGCATTGTTGTCTCAGTGTTTTCAATTTGCACTGTTTATGACTTTTTACCTCAGTGCTACATCCTGTTACAATCTCTATGCTGTAATACATGTTACCATTGTTGATGTATTTTTTTTTACGTACTAGGAAAATTGCTATTTTTACTAGAATATTTCATTTTGTTTCTTATTTTTATTTGTTTGCACTTGTATTATTGTATTGGACCATGTCTTGGAGCTTATCTCCCTGGACCTCTACTGAAAATGGACATATATCCAGTTAGACTAGCCCGGTCAACAAATGTAAAATAAAATAAATAAATAAGAAGCCTTGTTTTATTAGATAATGAGATAATTTACAAAGTTTAAAAGTATATTTATTCAGGTTTCATTGTGTGTGATTATACTCTGTTAAAAGCTTCTTACAGCCAAAGCACTAGAGATTTATTGTGTATTTTAATGAAAAACAACTATTTTTTGGACTACTGGCCAGTTTCATGTGATATTTGTTTAGGTATTTGCTGCTTTATCTGTGGTTAATATATTCACACACACTTTCATCTGCCTTGCGTCTGTCCTCACAAAATGTTTTCCTATAAGTTTCAGGTGTTAGCTTAAAAAATTCTAGCAAACAATTCTTTACAGCATTATAATTTTAAAAAGTCATTGTCAGACAGTTTGGACAAAACACTTACAGCTTTACCATGGAGTAAGGGGGTCAGAAACCGTACCCAGAGCCCTTGGTCAACATTATACTGTTTGGATACCCTCTCGAACATATGAATGAAACTATCAAAATTATCCCCCTCTGTAAACTGTGGAAGAAATTTACTGATGTTTTGTGCTTCTGGGGTCTGGTTTCTCCCTTCCCCATTACCTACATGACTCTGGTGAAGAGTCAGCATCTACTTTTCATGTTGCCTCTGCCTTGCCTTCTCCTCAGCTTCCAGGTGTAGCAGTTTCTCATTTTCCTCAGTCTCTCTGCTGCTTCCATTTCCAAACACTTGGCCTCCAACTCAAGTCTATTAAGCTAAAGACGGATTTTTAAGTCCTCTGTAGAAAGGTTGAGCTTTCCATTGTCTGAGTGTTGTACATCTCCAAGGCCAGTCTGATCATCTTCCTGGTTGCTATTCTCGGATGCAGCTCTGACCAAAGCTGCAATCATGTCTGCCTTAGTCAGGTTTCCATGCACCAGTCCTTTAGCCTGGCACATCTCAGCCAACTGGCTCCTTGTCAGCTTGCCATACTCCTCTGCTGACATGCTTGTCTGCTCTCCCTGACTAACTAAGCTAACAAAAGAAATAAAATAATTGTGATCTGAACTCTGAATATTCACTATGTGGCTGATTTAGAGTACAAAAACATCTTCAGTGATCACTGTACACAAGCTACAGGAATTCACTATCCACACCACTAAAAGCCAATTAATATGTGATGTGGCTAACTCACAACTATCAGCCAATTAATATTTGATGTGGATATCCCACCACTGCCAAACAATTAATATGTGATGCCTGTGGGCTGGCCCAGTAATCAAGGAGCTTCAGTACTCACCACTAACACCAGTGAAGGGTGTCCACATTGGGAGGATAACAAGTAAACACACAGTAAAGTACAATTTCCATTAAGAGCACACAGAGGTCACAGTCAGTCTAGGGCTGGTTATTCCCTTTCTCTCCAGATCCCCTATAAGACCTCCCCACTGGCACAGTATAGGGTTCATATCTCAGCCGAGTAGTCAAGCCAAAACCTCTAGTACCCTCTCAGCCCAACCAGTGCTTCATGTCCCTGCCCAAGTAGCTGACACACACACACACACACACACTTTGAGATGTGACTTATGTACACACAACACTCCTCACTAGTTACGCCCCCTTCTACCCAGGCTATAAGGTAGTCATCACTGCCACCAACTACTCTTATCAGCTACTATAAAAAGCCCTTACCAAAGGGTGTCCAATTCTACTGTGCAATGTTATTATTATAGAAATAGTAAGTGTGACGAATAGCAGTGGCTTATACAATATCACCAAATACATGCAAGTATGCTAAAAGCTTAAATTATATTTACATAAAACAGCCACAGTTAAAAGGTTTAAAAATATTTAATAGTAAATAATAAAAGCACATGACAATGTTCATTAATTCAACACAGCGATAACTGAGAGTTCAGAAATCACAGGAAATACTTTAAAACAACATTTTAGGATAGTCTGACATAAATATAAAAACAGCTAGACTAATCTTCCTATTTCTATCTATCTCTAAGAGAAATACTAAGATCTGGGTCTTACTTATGGAGCAGAGTAAGTGCTGATGAGCTGTTGTCAGCTTCAGAGTAAAATACAAAATCCCATTCTTACTTTCTGAGATAGCCCTTAAATTGATAATACGCATTACTGCTGAGTCATTTCAGATTACATCATTCTTGACACTTCTGCTTAAGTTTCCCAGGCTCACAGAACTTAAAATGTAACATGTCTTTGTAATCTGCACCTGTCAGGAAGCCATAGCATTAAAATACACTTTATATGTGAAACCAAGTAATTATCTCTGTTTTAGGACAATATAATTTCCTAGCCCAGACATCCTGTCTCCTAGCTTGAGATCACACAGTCGTAAATTCTTTACTTATCAGCATTCTTCCAGCAGGGTGCATTGTGGTTACATTTTTGAAGCTCAACACATGACACAGTTTTCTTTACATTTGTGAAACAAGTCTGTGGATCATATTAATATTTACAATGACACTGAATTTTTTACAAAATTCTATCTGACTGGGCTGGCAGACCCTCAGTTTTTCACACTGTCCATCACCATTGCAAACAAGAAAGGGCTCAGAGCTGATCCTTACATCTATTCCTCCAATATTTTTCCCCCAAACCCTGACAGTGACCAGCACCCCTGCTGTCCCAAACTCTGAACACATAACATATTTGACTTTTAGTTTTCTATTCTGGCCTGTTTCTGTCCTTTGCGTTGGTGATGAGTTTGCAAATAGCTTTTATTTGCTGAAAATCACTGTTAGTGAGCCTGAAAGAAAGATTTTTTTTGTAGGGGAAACTCCCCCACCCACAGAATCCCCCCACACCCCCCAAATAATTTAAATTAACTCTATGGTTGTGCAACAGTGGAGAAAAAAAGCAAACTACAGGTGCACCAAAAGCTGCTTTTACTTCCTCTACCATGTAAGGATCAGCAAAAAAAATCTTAAAAATTAGTAATATTCTGTACTCCTTTCATACTGTTTCCTTCTTGGAACACTTGTGTCTATTGTTTATTTTTTATTTATATAGCTGCTATCTTTATTTCGTGTCCTGCAATACCTTTCTGCTTGATTGTTTTTCCCTACCACCTTAACATAGCACTTTCTAGATAAAGTTATACAGAACTATTGAACAGACATATTTCAGATCCGGATACATTATTTAAAGCTTTGATTCAAAATGGACATTTATAGCAGCATTCATTTAGATGGATTGTAGCAAGCTTCTGAGTTCAGCAGACAAGGCCAATGCAAGAATGCCCTTATCTGCATGGTCTTTCTTTGGAGGACTCTTAAAAAGAAAGATTCTGGTAAAGTGCAACTCAATTAAATTAACAAAACAGATAATGTACAGAAAAATACAGGCATATCACACAAGTAAGGTACTGTATAAGACTGGACTTGTGTTGGGGGGAGTCTTGTAAATATTAAAATTAGTCTTTTCTACCCAGCAACATGTTATAAATGATAAAGCCCTGACTATGGCCCAGATAATGTGGGTCCAATTATCAGCTTGTACATACTGTCGGGAGAATAGGCATACCCATTATGGAAGGGAAGAAAGAGAGGGGGTACACTGACTATACAAACCAATTCAACTTCTTTTCCAAAGAGTGGGGGGAAACAACTGTGGAGAGCTTCTTAAAGGTGGGCAGGGTGGCTTGCCAACATCCACTTCTTGCAGAATTGATAAGCAGATCAGCATGATCTGTCCATTGCACACTGAACCTACAGGGTATTACCAAGCACACATAACGGTAAGAACAGTAGTAAGGAAAAAGACTCCCAGCAAGCAGTATGAAGCGGACCCAGGGTGCCTTGATCGCCTCCTCATCTTCAACCCATAATGGGTACCAGGGAAAGGCTGGAAGGTTAGGTCAACCCAACAACTGAGGAGAGGCAGTGGGAGATGCTGATGACCATCTGCAGGAGACAAACAAAGATAACTTAAAAAACAGCCTTTTCTATATTTTCTTAGTTTGCAGCTTTTTTTTGCTGCTAGTTAATCCCTAAATTTAGATTTTTAATTTAATTCAGTGGTGCCTCCATCATAAATGATTCCTATTTCCTCTTTTTACTTCATGGACAGTTGGTAAAATTATCTGTCCTCTTTAGTAAGTATTGGAACATAATGTTTGGCACTGGTTTTAGGATTCAGATTTTTAGCACTTTGAATTCCATCCTATTTGGAAATCATCCATGCTGTTAATATTATATAAAACTGCAGAGATGGTCAAAACTGATAGAGAAAAATAGCTGAATGTCTTCGGTGAGCAGTTTAAATTTATACCACAGATTAAGCATGTATAGTCCACACTGCTGCTTCCTTTAAACTCAACTAAAGCTTCCTGGTTCATTTACATCAAGAACCTCTTAATGTCTGAAATTATTGAGTGAGTTTAATCCTCTGTGCTTTTGCAGTACCTACAAGGATCACTGGATGGTAACTTTGGATCAAGGAAGCTTACCTTCATGTGTGCCTATAACTAAGCTAAAGAAAGTATATGGGTGGTTTCGAATCATTTATTTTTCATTATCAGCAGTCTCTGCTTGCCTTTCTTGAAATCTACTGCTTCTGAGTATTCGTCTAGCTACAGTGATAGCCAGTAGATAGCTATCATCACTTCAGGGGCTTCAAATCTATTGGATCACGACCTGGTTCTGGCTCAACAAAAAGGAACCTGTAACAGCTTCTACAGCATATCTCATCAGTCGTGCACAAAGCCAGAGTGATCTACCTCGCGATGAATGCCTGTCTAGTCCAGTCTCTACTAGTCTCCAGTGCTTTCTGGGTGTGAGACTGAACAAAAGAGTCTGTCACGCCTTTCCAACCCTCCTCAACAAACAAACTGCTGTGTGTCTTTTACTCCCATCAACTATTCATGCAGTCCTTACTTGACTGCAAGGACAGTCCTTCAAACATTAGGGTTCATGGCATCTTGAGACTTGGTGCTTCCTAATGTACTGCAAATGATGAACACTGTGCAATGGTAATGAAATGTGGTGGATGAAACACAGCACTTCCAAGACATACCTTGCCTTCAAAAGGAATATTCAAAAGGAATTCTTGTGTAGATGGTGGGGCTCAGGACAAACACCTGGTAGTCCAGGCTCTGGGACTTATTTAGGCGGAGCTCAGACTTTAAGCACAGCTTAGACACTCATTGCTTGGGGCACATCAATAAAAGACAAGTGGATTTGCCACACTATGCCTTCTCAACAACATTCTTCATGATACCATGAATCTGATAGACAACATAGTCCAGTTTAGATTTCTGGCAGGCAAGGGAAATACTTCTCATCTTCACACACATGACATGGATGACAAACACAACTGCAAGCAATCAATTCTTATCCTCTAACATTTCACATCGCTCAATGACCTCAGAGATGTATTTTAATGAAAACTGTGATCCAGATGCAGTGTTCTGCCTGGTTTTTTATTTTCAGTTAGCATGTAGAAAGCAGAACTCCCTAGAAGAAAACAGTGCACCAAAATCACCATCTGAAATTGTTGGAAAACAGAAATTCATCATTTTCAGAAATTGACAGTGTCATGGGTTCCTCCAGACAACCACCTGTTCGCCTTCCACTAAAAAAGGTTTCATCACACAGCTTGTCTATGCCACAAAGGTTGTCCTTCTCTTCCATAAAGATTCATGCTGCAGCAATTTCAGCTCACTATGATTGTGACCCACCTTTTCTTTCGCATCCTGTGTTCAAGCAAAGCAGTTTCTTAGAGAAGATATAAGACCCCCGCGTGAGCTACTCCTCCTGCTTGGGATCTCAATTTTGTGTTGAAAAAAACTCTACAACCTTACAACCTTTTGAGCCTGCAGCTACTGCTGATTTGTCATGGAAGACTGCTTTTCTGTCTGTCTTTTGTAGAGGTGTCTGATTCTGTACTTATGTGTCTCTGTTTGCCAGGCCCTTATGGCGAGGACAGAATTTTCATTTCAGGTATCATTACGTACTAATCCCTGCGTACGTGCTCTGAGTGTGGCTTATTGTGGTTTTATTCATTGCTTTATTGGCTGCAGATCCTTTACCTACGTTTTGCAAGATTTTGCAGAAAAACCAAAGATAGATTTTGCATTGCGTTATTATTTGAGCAGCAGTGAATTTTTGGTTAGCTAAGGAGCAGGCAGTCTTTCTTTTTACTTGTTTCTTTGTTTTTTTGCCTTCACAAAGTAAACTATTTCTCAAAGGAACTTCTTTTTGCATTGCATTTTGTTGCATTTTATTATGTTAATCCCATCCAGCTGGGATTCAGCCTCCATTCCACTCATTCATTAGCATTCCTGCCATTACACTGGGGCTTCTGAAGCAGCATTCTGGAAGCAGCTACTAAGGTTGTTATTTCTGGAAGCTAAGCATTATCCTGCCTATACTCTAAGACTAGAGCTGGTTTTGCTATACTTTACAAGGCAAGACTAGTCAGCTCCTTGCCCAGCCTAATTTACCAGCCATGTTGTCAGCCTCCTTTCTAATATGCAGTCAGGACTGCCCTTACCTCTGCTTTGAGATTCTACCCAATAGTCAGGACTGCAGCAGGGAGAGGTTCCAGGTATAGTACAGTTTTGTTCCTTACCTCCTCCTTCCTGTGTGATTCGGTTACTACAATCAACCCTCCTCCCCCCCTGCTTGTATATTTTACTGTATATGGTGTCACAGTGTTTTGTATATTTTTTGTTTATTTACTATATGTGTACATATTTTTTTTCTGGGTTTTTGTTGGGACTGGCAGGTGTTTTGTCGGTCATGCGCATTAGGCAGCCCAGAAGACTGAGTCGTGGGCGTCGGTCATGTGCGCATCGCCTCTGGGATACTTCGGGCGAAGCGCCACGCGGACGGGACCCGAACTATACTCTGTGCATTCAGGACTGGGGCACATCTGGACTATACCCTTTTCATAGCAGCAATATTAGAAAAATCAAGGACAGTAAATGAAAGAAGGAAAGGGGGGTGGAGAAAGGTGCAATACTTTGTATTCTGGTTTTTTTTATTAACTTATTAACATCTGAGGATGAAATTGTTTGTAATTGGTTTGTCTGTGTGTGTGTGTGTGTGTGTGTGTGTGTGTGTGTGTGTGTGTGTGTGTGTGTGTGTGTGTGTGTGTGTGTGTGTGTGTGCGTGCGTGCATGTGTCTGTGCGTGCTTGTGTGCGTGCGTGTGTGTCTGTGTGTTTGTGTGTGTGTCTGTGTGTCTGTGTGTCTGTGTGTGTGTGTGTGTGTGTGTGTGTGTGTGTGTGTGTGTGTGTGTAGACAAATAATTACCAGTGTTATATTTTGGATGTAAAATATATCCTTCAAAAGTACCTGTCATGTGTACCTCATTATGAGGAACATTCCTTATTTTGGATCTTAAAAAGTCCATGTTCATAGGTTCATACGTTCATAGGTGTGTACTAGGCTAACGGCCCTGGAGCCAATATAAGCATAGCCCAAGACGATTCCCTGGCATCATGCCGTCCAAAGTTAGTTTCCAGTGCCCCTGTCAAGCAAGGCCACTGAAGTGATCCCTGGGATGAACTTCCTATTGCCCATCCACTCATCAAGATTTGTCTTAGAGAGCCAGTAAAGTGCTCTGCTTGACGTAAATGGAAAGTTTGTTCCAGAGTATGGGAAGTCTCTGGGTTAGGAACCTGTCCCTCCAGCATGTTCTGTTTATTGTGGTAATGAGGTTTAGTTCCCTGGAGCATGTGGTATGGAGAGATTGGGATTTCTTTAGGTGTAGCATATCTAACAGCTCTGGGTCAGACATGGCTTTGTAGGTCAAGTTCTTCAAAGTTCCACATTGAAAGTATCTGCAACACATTCAGTGTTAGAATTTTTTAACTGACATCCATGGTAAATAGTACTGAATCATATTAATTCATCAAAATAATTTTTTATAAGTATAAAGTAGCATGTTTTAACCATCCTGTTACCGTCCTAGTTGAAGTTGGTAGCAAGCTTTTGGAAGGTGTTCTGCATTTTGCTCACTTGCTCCATATTATGAGATGAACTGTTCATCATTTAGGGGATGGAAGATTGAGAGCTATGCCTTCAACAGCAATTACCTGTACTACTGTGAGATGAAACATTAGGTGGAGGAACTATTTTACATCAAAAATAGTAATTAAAAAAAACAAGGAAACAAAACTAATTAAGAGATAAACCATTCTCTAAGGGCAGTAGTACCCTCCAGACTGTGTGCTATTGTATTTACACAGTAACACATACCTTGTTGGGCATTATTGCCTACATAACACAGCCTAAGTTCTTGGTAGCTCAAATGGTAGCACACTTGCTAGAACATCAGAAGATAATGAGTTTTATTCTCACACCAAGCATTTAATTTTGGAGTAATTTTCCACTATTGACACTGCAGTGCAGCATAAGAGGGCTACTTCTCTTCCGAGTGTGCCATCTTTTGCATGAGATGTTCAGCCGAGGTCCCATAAGCCTGGATAGGTGGTAAAAGATCCCATGGCACTTACTGAAAACAGTAGGGGTTCTTTATTTTTACAGTTCAGAATGTATTATGTAAATTTTTTTACCTGAAATTATGTCATATGATTTCCATGTAACAATTCAGTCCTTTACATCATCATCAGCCCCCAACTCTCTCAATTTAGTGCCACACTCCTGCCTTCTTCAACACTCATGCCTGATTGTCGCAGATCTTCTTTCACACAATCCATCCACCTCTTTGCTGGACGTCCTTGCTTCCTCTTACTTTCTTCCTGTCTGTCCCAAATCTTCCTCACCAGATTGTCTGTGCCCAAACCACCGTAATCTGTTCTCTTTGATCTTTCTTGCAATTGGAGCTACTTTGGCTTCTGCTCTTATGTCCTCATTTCTTCACCTGTCCCACAGTGTGCATCCTACCACCTTTCTCAGACACTACATTTCCATCACCTCTAGCTTCTTCAACTGTTCTGCCTTTACTGCCCAGATTTCTGTACCATACAGTAGTACTGGTCGCACCATTGTCTTCTACACCTTGCTTTTCACCTTTTCTGGCATTCTTCTGTCATAGACTACACCTGATACTCTATGCCAATTGGCTGCAGCTCCTCTTATTCTAGCTTTGACATCTTCATTCAGACTACCCTTCTCCTCAACCACCCCTCCCAGATACTTGAAGCTGCTTACCTGTTCCACTATCTTCCCTTCTATCTCTATTCTCAGCTTCTTCTGATTTCCCCAATTTGCTGCCATTACCACAGTCTTATCTGTGCTTAGTGTCCCATGTGCCTTCAGATTTGCATTCCATTCTCCTATCCTTTGCTGAAGTTCTAGCTCAGAGTCTGACTGTACTGCTACATCATCTGCATACAGCAGCTTTGTTGATCTGTCCCCTCCATCTTGTTTGCTAATGTAGTCCATCACCAGTATGAACAGCAGTGGGCTCACAGCTGAACCCTACACCCACTCCCACTGGGAACCCCTCTGTGAGGCCGAACACTGTTCATACTTGAGTCACTGGGTCCTTGTACATAGCCTGCACTAATTCTACCAATATTTCTGGGACTTCAAACCACCACAGTACTGCCCAGATTAGCTTTCTTGGGACCTCGTCATATGCTTTCTCCAAGTCTAGGAATGCCCAGTTGGACTCTGTCTTCATTTCTTCCTTCATTTCAAATATCTGTCTCAATGCAAACATTGGGTCAATTGTGCCGCATCTTGATCTGAATCCGAACTGTTTATCTCCCATCTTACATTCTACTACTCCGTGTATCCGTTTATCAATCACTCTCTCCAGAACTTTCATGCAGTCTGGTAGGACTTTGATCCCTCTGTACTGCTCACAGTTGTGGATGTCTCCTTTGTTCTTGTACACTGGCACACGTATGCTTATTCTCCAGTCATCTGGGTATGCCTTTCTCTCCCCACTGCTATTAGTACCCTCAGGAGCCATTTCTCCTCTATCTCACCTAACATCTGTATCATATCTGCTGTTATCTCATCTGAGCCTGCTGCTTTCCCTGACTTCATCTTCCTTAGTGCTGTTCTTACTTCTTCTAAGGTGGGCTCCTCTTCTTCTCTGATTGTAGGCTGTTTCTGGGGCAGTACAGCTTCTGTGGGGTTTTCTTCATTCAGAAACTGTTGGAAATACTCCTTCCATCTACCTTTGATGTCCTGTGGACTGGTAAGCAGGTTGTTGCTGGCATCTCTTATGAAGGGTGTTTGACTATCTTCTTTATCTTTCTGTCTTTGCCTTGCAACCTGATATAGTTTCTTTGTGCCCCTTACGGAGTCACTTTCCAAAAGTTGGTAGAGTGCCTCTGATGCCTTATTCTTTGCTATTGCAACTTCTTTCTTAGCTTCTTTGTTAGCCAACTGGTAGTCCTTCCTAACTTGGTCAGTATTTTCTATCTCCAATTTCTTCCTGCTCTCCTTTCTTTTGATGACTTCCTGGACTTCTGCGTTCCATCACCAGCTTTCCTTATGTACGTTATTTCCATACCTGGCTCGGCCACATATCTTTTCTGTAGTCCTAACATATGCTGTTTTTAGGTGCTGCCACTCCTCTTCAACTTCACCTATTTCCTCCTCTTCTTGGGGTGCTAGATCCCTGAGCAATTCCTTGAACTGCTGTACTTTCTCTCCAGTCAACTTTTAGATCTTCAGCCTGGTCTCTGTTGACCTTAGAGCCTTCTCTGACCATTGCTTTCAGCTGATTGTGGCAACTAATGGCTTGTGCTGTGAGCCAACTGTTTCACTGGGGATGACTTTGCAATCCTGGATTCTACCCCAGTCCTTTTTCCTTACTAGGAGGAAGTCTACCTGAGTTGCATGTTGGCTAATCTTGTATGTGATTTTGTGACTGTATCTCTTTCTGAACCATGTGTTGACTACTATCAAGCCATTTGCCAGAGAGAAGTCTAGAATGGCTTCTTCTTCTTTATTCCTGTTACCCCATCCATGTGGACCCAGGCAGTCCTCATATCCTGTTCTGTCTGTCCCGATATGTGCATTTAAGTCACCCATTATCAACACCAATTCATGTTATCCTGCTTTATCTAGTAGGTTATGCAACTTGCTGTCTGAATGCATTCTTTTCCTCACTAACACAACCCTGCTGTGGAGCATATGCTGCAGTAGAGTCGGATTGCCATGAGTCTGTTATTAATTCTGATGATATCCTTCACTACCTTCTGAAGTCTCTCTCACCACAGTTCCCACACCATTTCTAGCCTGTCCCCCACCTGAGTAGTAGAGTCTGGATACCAAGCCAAGTGGCTTTGATGTACTGCCCTTCCATCTCATCTCTTGGATACATAGGATGTCCAACCTCCTCTGTATTATCATGTCATCCACTTCCAAGCTGCACCCTGTTAGTGAACCTATATTAAGCGTAGCAATTCTCAGTTCATGTTTAGCAGGTTGGTTGGTTTTACATCCAGCTTTCGCTCAACAGAGCTATCCCAGGTAACTGGGCTGGGCAACTAGACACTGGCCAGCCAGTAGCTTATTGGCCCATGGCTGCTGGGCTTTATGGCGGGCACACACTGGCAAATAGGGGCACATATACCCCTCCCACCATTAGCAAGGGTCCCTGCCATGGGTGAGAATAGGCCGAGTCCTCAACTCTCTTGTCACCGGCAACTACCCATGTCCATTTTTGGCGACATTAGTCAACATGACCGAATCACCTAGAGCCATATTTTTACACTGTCGAGTGGCTAGTCCTGCCCCAGCACACAGTCTGTGATCCATGTTCTCCTATCTTAATGATACTGCGCACCACAGTAGATGCCCAAAGTGGTTGGTCTGTACAACTCTTTCCCCTATAGGGCACTATGTAGAGTCTGTGCTGCTGCTCACAGCTCCATTCATTGGTGAGTTTGAGATGGAAACCCCACAGAGATACAGGGAGAACATGCAAACTCAAACAGGTATTGGTCGGAGGTCAGGATCAAGGACCAGGACCTTGTACCTTATGCATGGGAGGCAAAGACCTTAACCACTAAGCCATCTGCTCAATTCAGTCCTTTACATCTTGTATTAAATCATTTCATTGTTTTAGTAGAATCTGTTTCCATATTTAACACTTCAGTACCATGGGCCAGATTCCAAAAGAGTTGCCGTGAGTATAAATTTACCCTGATTCCAAAAGACTTGATGTCAGTGTAAGTGACTTAGTTTGGTGCAATGCCTTTCTATAAATAGACTTACAAAGGGGGACCAGATTCCAAAAGACATGCTGTCAGTGTAAGTGGTCACTTACAATGAGAGAAGGAGTTTCGGAACTGGGCCCTATGCCTAGCGAAATAACTTATTGTAAAGAATAGGAGTTCTTTATTTGAACAAAGCAGCATTTTAGAAACTTCAAAACACAATTCTCTACTGAAAATAAAAATTGTTTTCAACATTCCTTTTCCCTTTTTTTTATATATGTGTAAAAACATGTAATAGCAAACACATGTATACTTCATTACCAGCTACCTATTTTACAATATCATTAAACTTTATTTGAAAAAGTCATCATGGCTACATTATAATGTGTACTGAATATTGATTTAGGTCTCTGCTTACTTAATAATTTACATCCTTCTTCCTGATAAGTCTAATAATACTTCAATGCATTTCTCTTCATTTTATGCTTTGATTTACCCTCTCACTTATGACTTCATAAAAACATTTCAGTTCATCTTTGCTCATTTTTCTGTAAAATGTTTAATAAATATCAACTTCTCTCAGTACAGCCTGAATCATTCCTCTTTATAAGTTTTTTGAATTTGATCATTAGTAATTTTTCTGCTTAGTATAGCCATTGCTTCTTTAAAAATGTATTAACCTCCGATTATACACCTTGTATAATATGTTTCTGTGCAGCTTAAAAAAAGATTATTTTGCTTTATTTCTTCTTGCTTATTAACGTTTCTTATTTTCTTACCTGTCTTTTCTTTTTTTTCTTCTTTACACCTTTCATATCCTGTGCTTCCATTAGCATATTTTCATTATACTTTATTTACCTATTTAAAATGGATTAATCTCTTCCTGTCTTTACCAATATCTTAATGTATCTTCAACACTACATTGTAGTTTTCAACATTTTTCACTCTCTTTAACACAACATTTGAACACTCTTTTTAACACAGGCATTACACCATTGTTGATTAGATTTGCAGAACATGTAATACGGCTTACAGTTGTTAGCTGTATGGCTTACCTATCCACATGCATTCCACTGTCTTTTTCTATATTCATTAGTCAAATGTTCTTCTGCTGCACAAAACACACATGCACACACACACACACACACACACACACACACACACACACACACACACACACACACACACACACACACACACACACACACACACAGATGCAGACACATGTGTGCACATGCAGTCATTTTAGGCTGTCTCTTTGATTCCATTAAGAAACAGTACACATGGAATATGCGTAACAATATTTCCTTTTCTTACAGTGTTACCCATATTTCCTGTCCCCAGTCCAAAGTTTCCTTTCATCATATACTTTGCCCATAGATTGGACTGACTGACATACAGACAGAAAACTGTTGTTAATGTCCTCTTGTTCTCGATCATTACACCTGCTAGTCTCTTTTTATTACTGGAGTATCTGCCTAAAACATATTCATTCTAAAGCTAATCCTGCTTATTTGAGTCAATTACATACACACATTTGCTCCCTAATTCAAATGTCTTAAAAGTCACATTACAAAAATTCTCTTTTCCAAAATGAATTAAGGAACAAATTTATGATATGTTTAATCCTAATGGTCCAATTGTTTTGTTCCATGTAATATACTTATCAATGACAGACTTTTTGTTGAAGAAATGTTGTAGGCTTTCTTTTCTGCTTAATACTTTGCTCAGTTCTTCACTCTATAGCAACCATCACCACTGCAGATATTCTTTTTACAGGAAGTTCTTCTTCCACTTCCTGTGATTGTGAGTATACTGGTGTTTGTGCTTCACCTTCTCGCACATCTTCCAAATTTCCATTTCACCCTTCTTTACTTTAGTGGACCAGTTCAACAGTCTGCAACCATGGAAAGGCAGCACTGTCCTCGAGTTCATATTTGCACATCAATCAATATACACTGTGTATTCCTCCTTCCTCCATCATTCACTTTTCTGGACCACTTCAGCAGTTTGCAACTATGAAATGACAACACTGTCCTGTGGTTCTCAGTTATTCATCAATTCATGTAAAACAGATGTTCTTCGTGTTTCACTGTTGCAGTCATTACATTTGGGTAATCTGCTGGCAGGTTGCCCTCAGTCGGCCTGAATAACAAAGTCTTGGGTACTGTGTTGGTTGCTGTCTCCCCTTCCATGACGTCAGGTTGTCAGGGGTATAAAACATGCAGCCGACACCATTTTAATCAGTCTTTCTTGCCGCGCGGTGCCCAAAGCAGAAGCAGTTCGCAAGTGCCGGTCGGCCAACTCCTGAAATTTTCGTTTTCGAGTTTCAGAACCAAAGTCTTCAAACTAAAGCTAAGTACCCCGCTGGGGAAACTTTTTCTTGCTCCTTACCGATGTCAGTAAAAGTTAATAATTGCATTACTTGTGGAAAGCAAATACTTCATAAGGATTTTCATTTGTACTGTATTCCTTGCCTAGGCCCTGATCACAACATGCCTTGCTGTCGGTTTTGTGCTAAATTTAACCAACGCACTATTAAGCGTTGGTATATTTTTGCTTCTAAATATTTTGGTTCAAGATTTAACTATCCTGAAATGTCGTCGGTTAGCAATCCGACTACCGGAATTCACAAAAAATGCAAGGAAAAAGCCAGAGACTGACCGTCGAGGTCCAGAACCGATGACAAAGCTTCTCTTAAACCGGTCGCCGGTTTGCCGGTACTCAGTGAGGCGCTTTTGCAGCCCCTGATGCCCGCTACTTTTGAGTCACAGGCCTCTACCGAAACCCATTCAGAGTCCAGTTTGCTGCGAGATTCTGCAAGTATTGAACCAGCGGATGTCTCTCCCTTGGATGTGTCCGGAGCCGCTGAGCAGGCACCGGCTTCTGAGGGTGTTTTCAAGCCTCAACATTTGTATATTAAACCGACGCCATCATCAAAAACAAGGCCAAAATCTACTTCTATGTCTAAAAAAACTGACGCATGAGCCACGTGCTCAGGCCCCTGTGCCTAAAAAACAAATGATCAAAATGGCTGAGGATTTAATTACCTTGATCAGGAGTTCCCAACCACCCCCCGCTAAGAGGCCTAGACAAGGCACTGATTATGAATCTTCAGTTCAGGTTTCCATTTCTTCTGATTCCTCTTCTGATAAGGAATTTTCTATCCCACCTTATGAGGACGGTGATGCAGAGGAATCTATCCCTTCTGCATCTCCTCCTGAGGATTACTCTTTTGGAGAGACTTTGTATACTTTAAGGGAACATTTTCATTGGGAGAGTCAGGACTTCTCAAAATCCAAAAAGAGGCTTAGGGATTTTCTTCTTCTTCCTCAGCATAGGCCTTTGGCAATACCTCCTGTATTAGACATTGTGGATGATGCTTTCTCGGAATCAAGCATGGCTCCTGATTCTCTGCCTCCGGCTCCTAGTAAGCCAGACAGATATTACAGGGTTCCTGACTCCCACAAATTTATTTTCAAAAATCCTGCTGCTGACTCTGAAACTATTTCTCAGGGTCCCAAGGGTGTTAAGGCTTCTACAGCCAAAAATTCTACCCCTTCAGATAGAGACTCCAGGGCGCTGGTTAGATGGGGAAAGAAGGTTTATACGTCTACTAGAAAATCTTATGCTGATAAATGGAAGAGATTCTATGCTAGTCCTCAGATTTTGCAATACTTAACTGAGATGCTTCACAAGGGCCTATCTTTTTCTTCAATAAAAATCCATGCCTCTGCCATCTCGGCTCATTACAACACAGAGCCTCCTCTCTTTTCTCATCCCCTGCTAAAGCAGTACCTCAGAGGGGCCAAAATTTTAAGACCTCCCAGGAGAGCACCTACTCCTGCATGGGACCTCAATTTTGTGCTGGAAAAACTCACCCTACCTCCTTTTGAACTAGCTGCTACTGCGGATATAAAATTTCTTTCTTGGAAGACAGCCTTTCTTTTAGCAATCACTTCAGCTAGAAGGGTTTCAGAACTACAGGCTCTCGTGGCTGTGGAGCCTTTCATTATCTTTTACCCAGATAGGGTGGCCCTCAGGACCAACCCTTCTTTTATGCCTAAGGTGGTATCCAGTGTGACTCTTAACCAGACCATTCACCTGCCAACTTTTTACCTAAATCCGCAAAACAAAGGGGAGCAGATTCTGCATTCATTGGATGTACACAGACAACTAAGATTCTACTTAAACAGGACAAAATCTCTAAGAAAATTTGAGCAACTACTGGTGGCATTTGCTGCAGGGGCAGAGGGAAAGGCTATTTAAAAGCAGACTATTTCAAAATGGATAAGCCATTGTATTTGTTTCTGCTACATGCACCATGGTAAACCTGCACCCAAGGGGATCAGATATCATTCCACCATGGCTGCTTCTACTTCTGCAGCCTTTCTCAGAGGGGTTCCTGCCAGAGACATTCTAGAAGCTGCTACTTGGAGCTCAGTTCATACGTTCACAAAGCATTACCATTTACCTCTCTTTTCTAAATCCAGGGCAGGCTTTGGCACTGCAATCCTGCAGGGCCTTATAGCTGCTTCTAATGCTGTCTAATTCCATCCTACCAACCATAGCTTTGGGATTCTACCCAAATATAATGACTGCAACAGTGAAACATGAAGAACATAGTACAGTTGCGTACTCTTACCATAAATGTAGATGTTTGAGTGTATTCACTGTTGCAGTCCGAGTTACCCACCCGCCAGCCCCCTTTCTTCTCTGTTATACCTCTTCTTTCCTTCACTATACTCAAAAGCCTTTGTGGTGTATTTGCTTTTAGTTGAAGGTAAATTATTTGTGTTCTAAAGTACATGTATATATATGTATTTATATTTTTGCTCCCCATTTGGGGGGCACCTGACATCTGGGGCAAGAAAAAACTGACTAAAATGGCATCGGCTGCATGTTTTATACCCCTGACGACCTGACGTCATGGAAGAGGAGACAGCAACCAACACAGGACCCAAGACTTTGTTATTCAGGCCGACTGAGGGTAACCTGCCAGCAGATTACCCTAATGTAATGACTGCAACAGTGAATACACTCGAACATCTACATTTATGGTAAGTGTACACAACTGTACTTTAGTTTGCCTAGTTAAATTTATAATACATTTAGAGAATGGATTGCAGTATATGTGAAACAGATTAGCAAGTGAGATGTTTAAATTGGTACAAAATTACATGTTCAACATACCGTTATGTATATTTATGTGTAAGCCAAGGAGAGGGAAATACAATAACCATATATAGAGTTTTAGTATATATATATATATATATATATATATATATATATATATATATATATATACATTTTTTTTCTCGTTCAGTTTACAAGAAAACAGATGGCAAGAGCAGCAAGGTATTAAATTAAGAAGTGCCTATAAACAAGGTTTACAAAAGCAGTCACATTTGTTAAACTCATTTAGATACTTTTTTAAAATTTTAAGAGTTATTAAATCCATACTTCTGTCTGGGAGGGTATTCCATAAGGTGGTAAGAGCTATATTCATAAAGGAGTTTTCTCTCAGTTCCGGGGAGTACGTAGGTCTAATTAGAGAAGGTAGTAGTGGCATTCTGAGTGAGAAAGGGCTGCCCATACAAACTTATTCTTTAATATTTATTGACTTATTGCCTTTTCTGCATTTCTGCGTGTTTCTATTTAAAAACAAAAAAAAACAAAAAAATATTCCTTGTTTTCCTGCCTCTCCTAAACTAGTTAGACCAGTTTACAGGCCTTGCTGTATCCTGGGCTGTGTTGTAGTTCCTGTGTTGTCCATTGCCTTACTTGGATAGAAGGAAGTTTCTTAGCTCACCAGTGGGAGTGGGGAGCCTTGAATAGCCTACCTGTCCTTGAGGGAAGTGACCTCAGCACAAGAAGCTGTAGTCATTGGTCATTTTGGACCATTTCTAGCTCTTTTGAAGTTCCCTGGTTAAAATCTGCCTCTGGCATTTTTTGAAGCCATATTGCTCAGACACAGCTCCATGTGGTCCTGTTGAGTCTTCCTGGCTACAGAGAACTGAAAAAAAGCGACTGCTTTCCTGATCAAGTATCCTGCTGTTTTTTATATTTGTTTTACCTTCTACTGCTTACCTAGAGCAAGCTTTAACTGTTTTCATAGTTATTTACTGCATTTTGTATTATTTGCACTTAAAAGTACATTTTAGTCGAAATTAGTCTAATTCAAGTCGAAAAGTGTTTGTTTGCTGTTTAATTTAATTGTTTGGCTGCCCACTAAAGTGTGCTAGCCTGTACTACTGACTTATTGCCTTTTCTGCATTTAGCGTGGAGTTGCCACTAGAGCACCATTGGGCAGCGCCAGTTAAACAAGGTTAAACTATTTCTGGCTCCGTAAAGTCTGCTTTTCATTTTTTCCCTTAGAACTGCTCTACTTGTAATCTAAACAGTCTATTCTCTATCTGTAAAGCTCAGCACTTGTTCCTAAAGCATTTTTTAGTCAGGTAAAGCACTTATACAAAGTACTTTACTAGCTTAAAACCCCCTTGAGTACCCACTTCCCTATAGGTCCTTTCTGACTCAGTTACACAGCAAACTTTTTCATTTCTTCTAGCATGTCAAAGGGTCAGTTGCTAGCGTCCTCTCCTGCTCAGCTGGTGAATCTGGGAATATTGAGGCAATGTTACAATTGCCTCATGTACACAGATAACCCTCTCCTCCTCCCACAAAACACAAATACATGCGAGAGATGCAACTATATAGCCAAACTGGAGGCTGAGCTCTCTCAACTCAGGACTGGCAAAACCAGACAGGAGGAGAAGGTAACCACACACACCATAAACCCAGTCTCACATAGAACTATCACAACTGCAAATCAAACACATAAACACACAAAGACGTACTCGGAGGCACTGATCAAAAATCTACCAAAACAGCAGAGGCCTCCAAAGCAGACACCCAAACAACTGCCACCTCATGACATAACACAAGCAACACATAGATCACAAAGTCAGTGTGCAAATCAGTCACAGCCCTTAAGGCCAAGCACAATGCCAGACATACTTGTCATAGGTGACTCCATAGTCAGACACACTGACGTCCCACTCACCAGACTGAACAAGGAGAGGGTCACAGTAAGCTGCCTGTCGGGCGCTAGAATCTGCCACATAACACAAGCACTCAGGTCACTCCACAGCAAGTACAAGTATGACTCAGTCATTGTCCATGCCGGTGTGAATGACCTGAGACGCACTCCCTGGACTACATGAAAAGAGACATAAAGGAGCTCTCAGATTATGTAGCCCAGGCTGGTATGACCCTGACCCTGAGCAGTATCCTACCTTCACCAAGAATGATGCCACAATACAGAGACAAAACGATCAGTTTTAATAATTGGCTTAATTTCTGGTGTCATTCTAAGGGGATCCAATGTCTGTCTGCCTGGAATGACATGCTTGACAAGCCACGCTGCTTCGCAAGGGACGGCTTGCACCTGTCACCCCTGGGTTTCCGGATATTGGCAAAGGCTCTTGCCACCCCCATAGTGCCTTTTTTAGACAAGGCTCAAATTCTAAACCCACCGCCCTAGAAAACAATAATGGAAAAAAACTAAGGGTAATGCTGCTCAATGCCAGAAGTCTAAATCTCAAGATGCACGCCCTCTAAGCCCTCCCCAGTATGGAGAACATTGATGTCTGTGCTGTGACTGAAACCTGGTTCAAGGCTCCTGAGAGCACCCCGGACCTATCAGGTTTTACCTCATATCATGCGTCCCGGCCCCAAAACCTGGACCGTACCACAAAAGGAGGGGGTGTATCCATATTCATCAAGGATACCCACACCTCCAGGCTGGTGGCAACTCACGAAGCATCAGAGACCATTCAGATGCAATTAACCATAGGCAAAACTGCTCTACAGTTTGTAGCATGTTACAGGCCACCCTCTCAAACTCAGGAACCCCACACAGCCTTCCTGAAGACACTGGAGAGTATAAATGTCTCTCACAAAATCCATTATATTAGGTGACTTCAACTACCCAAATATAGACTTGGAACATTACTCAAGCCCCAATACCCTAGCCCAAAGGTTCCTGGAGTTCATAAACTCAAATGCTATGGAACAACTTGTCACCATTCCCACAACCTAACCTACATGGATTTCATCAACTAGTATCTTCCCCTACCCGAATAGGTAATAGTAAGCAAAAAGAGAGTATCCTGGACTGGATCCTCATCAATAGTCAAACACACACATATTCAGTAGGGACCCTTCCAAACAACCTTAGTGATCACCTCATCACCTATATCAGAAAATCAAAGGCTATCGACTCTAATCCACCAATGTATAGGCTAGTCAGAAACAAGAAATACTTTGACACCAATAAATTTCTGGTTGAACTTCAATCAATCAACTGGGCACCCTTAAACACCTTCCCTTAGAGGAAGCAGTACTTCTTTTAACACAACATTCCTAGCCATACTTAAGTCACATGCCCCATTAGAACAATTAGAGTAAAATCCAGAATTGCACCTTGGTTGACAAAAATACCACTTCTCTAATTAAACTTAGAAACAAAGCATGGAGCATATGGCGATCAACCAAATTAGCCTCGGACCGCATTAAATTCCAACAACTAAGAAATGAAACCAAAAAAGCAACATTATCTGACAAGAAAAATTTTATTGCCAACTACAAAATAAACACCAAAACAATCCGAAAAATTTTGGTCTGGAATGAACAATCTTCTCCACCCAGGTAAATCCTCTACACCCACCCCAGGACAACTAAGCGACAAAACCCCAGAAGAAGTATCCAATTCCTTTAACAACTTCTTCACTGATATTATACAATCCCTAGCTAACCAACTACCGAATACCAATACTATAAACACAAACAACTCTCAACATTCTCCACCTACATTCAAATTTCAGCCTGTCCCTACCTCCTTTATAAGATCCTTACTAAAGAAACTAAAACCAACTACACTCTCTGCAGATTTACTCGGCTGAATATCTACAGATAGCAGCAGATGCCATTGCTTTCCCCATCTCGATAATTATTAACAGAACCATTACAGAATCTAAAATACCATCTTTATGGAAAATATCCCATGTCATACCCTCCACAAAGGTGGCCTATCTACCGAACTATCAAACTATAGGCCCATAGCCATACTGTCACCACTAGCCAAAATCATGGAGAAGTGCATACACAAACAACTTCTTCACTATCTTATCCACAACAATTTACTAACCAACTCACAACATGGCTTTAGACCCCACCACAGTACGACCACTGCCCTTCTCTCTTTTACAGATACTATCAATCACAACAGAAATGACAGAAAAATATCTTCAGCACTGTTCCTTGACCTATCAAAGGCCTTTGATATGGTGAACCATCAAATCCTCTATCGTACACTAGATAATCTACATCTTGATAAACAAGCTCTAGACTGGTTTATAGACTACCTCACTGATAGGAAACAAGCCGTCCTTTGGCAATCAAAACTCTCTAGACTCTTACCAAATACCATAGGGGTACCCCAAGGATCAATACTGGGGCCTCTCCTTTTTACTATCTTTACAAATGACCTGTATAAAGCCATCCCTGAAGCCACCTGCATTCAATATGCAGACGACTCCACATTAATTTGTTCTGACACATCCTCTGTTAACCTACTAGCAAAAACCCAGTCCTGCTTTACATCAGTAGAAAATTGGCTGTTAGAACGTAAATTGATCCTGAATCCAAACAAAACAAAGTTACTACTATTTCACCCCAAAAGATCACACCGCTATCCTTTTCTATTTACTCCAAAATGGGACTATCATCTCCCCTGACCCCTATACCAAACTACTAGGAGTCTCCATAGACAACAAACTCAAATTTGATATACATATTAATCAGACCATTAAAACCGTTAATAAAAAACTAGGATCCTTTTATCGGATCAAATCATTTCTAACTCCTATAGCAAAAGTGACACTGGCCCACTCACATCTTCTCTCCACCCTCCTATATGCATCTCCCATACTCACTAACCTCAACACATCTGAACTAAATAAACTAGAACGCTGCTATAATCATATTGCCAGATTTGCCACAGGTATGCCCTACAGAACACATCACTGTATTAATCTAAACAACCTAGATTGGATTGAATACCCTAACCTTCTAAAACAGACCCAACTGATAGAAGCATTTAAAATCTTGAATCAGCCGGAAAAAGCCAGCTCTGAATAACCTAATCATACGGTAGAATAACCTCAGAAGTTTACGTTCCTCAAATAAACTTCTAGTTCAAACAATCAAAGCCAATAATGTAGGAGGTGACTCACTCTTTACCAATACCATTGGAAAAATATGGAACTCCCTCCCTCCTAGTCTCACCTGTAACAGCTCTCTTAATTCTTTCAAAAAAAAACTACATCTCCATTTAAGGACAAACTGGCTCTGTCAATGCTCCAATCCTGACTAATCCTTCTCTCCTTCTACATAGATCTTCCCGTGGGCCCCTACCTTTTTTACTGCTTTACCGTTTCTCATCTCTTCTATACTAAAGAAGTTTAGTTCTTAATAGAAGAATATCCACTCCGGAATCTGTGTTGATTTTTTGTATTTTCACTATTGTATAAATATTTTTACTCTTTTAATGTTTATTATTAGAATATAATTACTTTTGTATGAATGTAATCATTTGTATTATCTTTTTGTATTAATTACTGTCACAGTGGAGCTTTTCTCCCCGGGCCTCCGCTGAAAATGGACATGTAATCCAGACGGACTATCCCGGTCAACAAATGTAAAATAAATAAAATAAAATAAAAATATACTAGACCTGATCATCACAAACATGGGGACAAAATGCTCCACACCGGAAGTATATCCCTCATTGGTGGGATCAGACCATAAACTAATCTCACTGGAGATCCACATCCCGCCCCCACCCCCAACAAAAAAGACCACGGTGAAGAACTTCTCAAAAGCCAACTTCACACTTCTTAAGACTGGTGTGGTATCCTTCAAGGCCCCTGAGCCATTGGAAACCACAACCCACGCTGCTGAATCCCTTACAAATGCTTTCTACGAGCACCTCCAGGATTGCATGGATCAAGCAATCCCAAATAAAATCAAGACCCTTTCTACCAAAGGCAAGTGCCCGATCTGGTGGACCCCAGCCATAAACAAACTTTACAACAAGAGGAGAAAGCTACTACAAGATAGAGCAAAATCCCTAAAAGGGAAGACATCTCTGATCAATACTAGTAAAAAACTACGATCACTCATAAAATCATCCAAGGCCAACTTTGAGAGAAAAATCGCCAAGGACTCAAAAGACAATCATAAGGCCTTCTTTAGCTATGTTAGAAATCTGGGTGGAAACTCCCAGATATGCTCAGAATTAGTCCAAAATGATACAAAAATCACTGAACCCACAGACATTGCAAACATACTGGCAGACAGGTTCAGTGAAAATTTCTCCCGTCCCTCCCCCCCAAAAGGAGAAATATCTATCCCAGCAGAGTGTAGCCTCCCAATCATCTCAAATGCCCAGGTGAGAGCTGCTCTCTCTAAAGCTAAAAACACAGCATCAATGGGACCGGATGGTGTCCCCGGCTGTGTGCTACACGAACTCAATGAGGAACTAAACCCACACATAAGAGTGGCGTACGGCAACTGTGGTCCCACTCCACAAAGGCGGTGCTTCTATGGACCCTGGTAATTACCACCCCATAAGCTTAACAAGCCTGGTCTGCAAAGCTATGGAGAGGATCATAATGGAACTCATAAATAAAGACATAGGGCACCTACAGACATTGGATCCTACCCAATTCGGCTTTGTCAAGGGCAGATCATGCCTCTTGAACTTGGTCGACTTTTGATGAGGGTAAGGCAGTTCACACAGCCTACCTTGACCTTGCAAAAGCTTTCGACACAATACCCCACTCGGGTATCATAGAAAAGCTCACCAGCTTAAATGTAAACCCATATGTCACAAAATGGGTTGCAAACTGGCTCAAGGACAGAAACCACAGGGTTAGAGTTGCTGGTGCCATGTCAGACTCCAAGCCAGTCACAAGCGGTGTCCCACAGGGCTCGGTCCTGGGCCCCCTCTTGTTCAGCATCTACTTTTCAGAAGTGCAGGCAAACATAGGAGGATTGTGGCTGACAAAGTTTGCAGATGACTGCAAACTGGGCGCCATAGTTGAAAATCCATCAGACACAGATATCCTTCAGAGAGGTCTCATAGAAATGGATAACTGGTGCCAGAGCCCTTCAGAGAGGTCTCATAGAAATGGATAACTGGTGCCAGAGCCATGGCCTTAAGCTAAACGCCAAAAAATGTATAGTCATACCCTTTGGTAAAAACAAGGTAACCCCAAGTTACCACATAGGTGGCAATCCATTAAGCACAGAAGAGGTTATCAGGGACCTGGGGACCCAAGTTGACAGTAACCTTTCTTTTGACACTCACATTGCCAAAGTGGTTAGGAGGACCTTCTACATTGCCCACCTGATTATGAAGGGATTCACATCCAGATCAAGGGAGGTCATTGTTCCCCTGTAGTCTTCACTTATCAGACCAATGATTGAGTACAATGCCCCATTCGGAATGTATCTTACCCGACACCTGCAGCAATTGGAAAGACCCCAAAAGTTCCTCACCAAAAGGATAAAGGGGCTCAAAAATATGCCATATGCTGCCCGACTGAAGAAACTCCAGCTCTATTCAGTCGCATACCATCTGCTCAGAGGTGACCTGTGCCTGACATACAAGGCCATGTCCAACCCGAATTAATGGACATGCTCCACCTCAAAAAAATCCAAATCCACCAGAGCCACAAGAGCAAGAGACTTAAACCTCAACACGGATATAAATAGGACGTGCTGGAGGGACAGATTCATCACCCAGAGACTCCCTATGCTGTGGAACAGAATCCCGGTCCATGTGAGACAGAGCACCTCACTGGCTCTGTTCAAGAGGAATCTTGACCAGTGGATGGGAGATCGTAGGTTTACCCCGGGGATCATCTCTGTATCACTGCTGGACAGAAGCACGGCAAACTAATGGGTATAGTATTCTTCAACCTAAGGAGTGGTGAAAGCCACACAACTCTGGCTAGGCTTATAAATGCCCTAGGGCAGATAGCCTAGTATGAACCTATGAACCTATAATAGTGGACTGTAAATATGATGAGTCTGTTTGAGGGTTGGTGTATTTAGTTATAAAGTATCTCTGTCCATAACTGGCAGCCAACTGGAGTTTTTAATATTTATACACCAGTGCTTGGCTGCAGGCCTCGTGTTTGAATCTGTGTATCTTATTCTCAGGTTTTTGAAAGATGGAAGTTTTTTTTTTGAAGAGAGCATGGCTGTGTGTGGTAAGGCATTAAATCTTACAATAAACTTCTGAACAGCACCATGTTTTAGTTATACTTTTATTGGCATGTTGTGTATACAAAATCTGTAGTACAAAAGAATCATGTATATACTAAACAAAGAAAATGAGAAAGAAAGGGAAAAGAAAAGAAATTATACTATACATGAACAAACAAGAGTCTAATGCTAACTACATGTATTTTCATTGGCCACTAAGAATTTATAGAACATAGACCACAATAGCTTCATTATTTCAGAGTGAGGATTTCCAAATTTCCAATATCATGGTTTTATTTTCCAATGTGGCTAAGGTAATTTGGCAGTTTTTATATGGATAAGCTTCCATCCTATCTAAAAAAGAAAAAAAAAATCTTAATTAAAGTGTACATCTTTTTGTGCAGTAAGTTGCAAATCCAGGAATATGTTTGTTCCCAATACTCATTAATTTGTCAGTTCCACCAACAATGTTAGAAATCTACTGTCTCAAAATTACACTGCCAGCGTTATGCATCACCTTTATATTTCATCATAAACAATTTATGAGGGGAATAATGAATACCATAAGCTAACTATTGTATAGAAGCATTTTGTGTTGACTTATGCATTTTCATAATATTATTAATGTTGTTTTCCATTCTTCCTATATAAATTTGCTATTGATAAATCTTTTCCAATTATTTTTTTCCCAGGAATAGTTAAATTGTATTTAAAGATTGTAAACTTTTATAACTCATTTATATTAGTTTTTTTTCTGTCTAATGTGGCAATTCTCTGAATCTAATTCTGCTTCACGAATAAATCCCATTCACATTATTGTAAAAATTAATGAAATTATGTCCAGGAAAGACTGATGTATTAGGATAAGAAGTCAGTTTATATTTGATTAAATTTATTTATTTATTTTATTTTATTTTACATTTGTTGACCGGGCTAGTCTAACTGGATATATGTCCATTTTCAGTAAAGGCCCGGGGAGATAAGCTCCGTGAAAACAAAAATACATATATACAGTGCACATTGCAGGTACAATACAGAATTATCAAAGATGGCAGAATTCATAACACAGTGCAAAATGCAGGTTCAATACATAATGTAACAAAGAAGGCAGCTTATTGTGTAATTATATTAATAAAAAGTTGTCACAATAATAAGTATCCAGAAGATTTAAGTAACATTATCTAGAAGGAAAAGGTTTTGTTGTTATTAAGGAAAATAGAACTTGTTAATGAGAAGTAAAGGGAAGGCAGAACCTAGTTAGAAGAGCTAGTTGATTAGTCAGGTTTAGTACAGGGGCATAATCAGTGTGTTCTGAGGAAAAGTTTCAGTTTGTTTTTGAAAAGTGATATAGAGGAAAGTGAGGAAAATTCACTGGGAAGAAGGTTCCAGGATTTTCCGTCAGTATTAGAGAAGAGAGAGCCCCCAGCCCTGTTGTTAGATTTACAAATATTTACAAGATGTTTATGTGATGACCGTAAGGTCTTCAGATTATTATAGGGCATGATGAGGGTAGATAGTATAGGAGTATTGAAAGGTTGGTAAAGGGTCTTATGAGCAATGGTCAGTTGGTGGAATTTAAGCTGATTTTGTAGTTCAAGCCATCCTAGCTGCTTTAGATTATAACAATGGTGGGTTCTGAATGGGGTGCCTGTAGCAAATCTGGCAATGTTATTGTAGGAGTTTTCCATTTTGTTGAGGTTATTTTTAGATATATTAGTATATATGGGTGAGGCATAGAGGAGTGTAGCGATTAGATGAATGTGAGCAATAGTTATTCTAGCTGCAGGAGAAAGGAAGGGTTTGATCCTGTAGAGAGAGCCTAGTTTTCTGTTAACAGTTTTTAGAGTATTATTGATATGGGTGTCGAAGTTAAGGTTGTTGTCTATGGTGATACCTAGTAGTTTGGTAGTTGGATCTGGGGATATGAGAATACCATTATTGGATGTTACTGTGAAATCTGTTGGGGAGGACTTACTAATAGGAGTAAAAAGGAGGAATTTAGGCGGTTCAAGAGGAGGCAGCACTGTGTAAACCATTGTTCTACTGTATTAAACACCTTTTAGGTAAGGGAGTGAAGTTCAGATGTAGATGTGGCTGAGCATATAAGTGTGAATCATCTGCATATTGTATGCATGTAACTTGGGGGATTGCTAGGTGAAGGTCATTGATAAATATAGAAAAAAGGAGAGGTCCTAAAAAGAACCCTTGAGGGACACCAAGGTTAACGGGCAGGTGGGTAGATAGAATGTTGTGCCAAAGCACAGCCTGTTGTCTGTTATCTAAGTAGGACTGGAACCATTTTATAGTGAGTGCATCTAGTGACAGGGATTTGAGGATATTTATATGTATCTGGTGATTTACCATATCGAATGCCTTGGATAGATCGATAAACAGTGCAGAGGAAAGCATATTGTAGTTACATTTTTTGTTAATACAGTCAGTAAAGGAAAGTAGGGCAGTAGTAGTGCTGTGAGAAGGTCTGAAACCATGTCGACAGCTGGAAAGTAGTTATTTTGGTTTGGATTAGGTGGTCTAGCAATTGCCTGTGGATACATTTTTCCATGACCTGTGCCAAAGGAGAAAGTAGGGCTATGGGACGGTAGTTGGAGAATTCAGTAGAGTTTCTGCCTTTATGAAGGGGGATAATATAGGACACTTTCCAGATGTTAGGGATGTGTCCTTCACTGATGGTTCTGTTAATCAGAATGGAAATGGGATAGGCAATGGATTTGGCTGCTTTTTGTAGATATTCAGCGGGTAGTTGGTCTGCTGAAGGAGATGGTTTCAGTTTTTGGATAAGGGTAAGAATATATGTTGTTAGGACTGGTTGGAAGAGAAATGGAGGGGGTGGGGTTGTGTTAGAGTTAGGTGTAGTTAAGCTATGAGGTGATAACTGACTGGCAAGTGTTTGAATGGCCTCAGTGAAAAAGGTATTGAAGGCATTGGCAGTATACCTGGGATTCTCCTGGTCTGTGCCTTGTGGGTTTGGTTTAATGGAGTGACCTGGGTGTAGTAGTTGGTTAATACTCGCCCAGAATTTTTGTGGTTTATTATAGTGAGTCTGCTGGAATTGTAGGTAGTAGTTTCTTTTGTCAGACAGTATTGCTTTTTTAGTGTCATTTCTCAGTTATCTGAAGTTTTGTTGGTCTACAGGGTTTTTAGTCATTCACCATTTAGTCCAGTATTTATTTCTGAGATGGATTTTTTTGCTTGGTTTCTTTTGAAAGCCGTGAGGCAGATTTAGTTCGAATTCTGATAGAGCGGGTTGGTGCATGGTGGTCTAGTATGGCTAGGAATTTATAATTAAAGTATTTAACAGCTTTCTCCAGTGGGACATACTTTAAGGGAGACCAGTCACATGCTCTTAGTTCACTTTGGAAGAGATCAGGGTTAAAGTTTTTCTTGGTCCTAATTGTCCTGAAAGTGGTTGGAATGGGTAGATTGGTTTTATGCCTGATGATGTAGTTAAGTGAGTGGTCATTTACATCATCAGGGAGGGTTCCAGCTTCATATGTCTGGGGATGATTATTTATGAGAATCCAATCTAAGGTACTTTCTTATTAGGCTTGTTTATCCTGGTAGGGGAGGTAATGGTTTGAGAAAAAACAAATAGGTTAATATGGGTGATAGGGTGGCTACTGCTACAGCACTTCCAATCAATGTTAAAATAACCTAGAATTATGGTTTCTTGGGGCAAGTTTTGAAATAGCCAGCAAAGGATATCTTCTATGGTGACACTGTTATTACCAGGAGGTAGAGAGATACAGATAATATAAATGGATTTGAAAGTGTTAAGTTGAAGTTTGGAAATAAGAATTTCGGCATTAGAGTCTTGAGGTGGTTTATAGTCATAGGTAGTAATCTGTAACCCTGATTTAAATAGGATAGCTATCCTCCTGCCCTTCTTGGCTACACGATCAAGTCACAAGATATTATAACCGGGTGGGATGACTTCATTGTCTTTAGTTACAGGTTTTAACCAAGTTTCTGTTAAACATAGAATATCAAAGGTGTAGACTTCCAAGAGAGCATGGAGTTGTGCAACTTTGTTATTTATGCTACGTATATTGTGGTGAGCTATTAAAAGCGAGTTTGGTGGTTTGGTAAGGGAATGAATAGTAGAAGGATTGGAGTTGAGGAGTTGAGTGGTAGTAGCAGTTGTTGGGCCTGGGTTTGGGTGAATGTCTCCATCTTTTAATGAGAGGAGTTGTATTTGAAATCTAGGATTTGGGAATTTACTGTATAGGTTTAGAGATTTTCTGGGATTGAAAGAGTTATATCTGATGTGGACTATTCTATGATATTTTACCAGTAGATAGCTGGGTGTAGATGTTATGTTTACATGGTTAGTGAGGACAGGTAGAGAAGGAGAGGTAGATGGTTTATTGGGGTAGTGAAGGTGTGGATATAATGGGTGTTCATAGGAGGTAAGCAGGTAGGCTAAAGTTAAAGGTGGTAGAAGTATGAGTATGAGTAACAGCTGTAACTGGGCTGGGGTGGATAGTTTATACATTTGGATGTGTTAGTTGTTAGGGTTTTTTGTTATAGGCACAGAAGTATACTAGGTATGGATAGGGAGAGGTGGAGGATGTGGTGGGAGAGATATGGAGTGGTTAGAGAAGGAGGGAATGGGAGTTTGATGGCCAATGGTAAAGTTCCCTGTGATTGGTGGGAAGGGGAAGGGGTGTGGTTAAGAAGTATAAGAGTAGGACCCCTGGGGGTGGGTGGGAATTGGTGGTAGGGTAGGGGAGCGGAGTGAGCCCGCAGGGCAAACGGAGTGGGTAGAGACAAGTAATGGAGCAGCTTAAGAAGAAACAATCAGTGATGCTGGCTACTGAAGGTAAGTTAGGTAAGTCAGGAGTGGGTAAGAGCAGAGATAAGTAAGGAGTCTAAGAGAAAATAGGTGGGTGTAGACAGTTGAAGTAAAGGGTAAAGTGAGAGAATTAAGTGCAGGTCTAGGACATAAGAAATGTAATGAAAGAAGAAAGCAGAGGAATAAGCAGGAGATAAAGGATGGGATAAGAGTGCCACCTAGTGGACAGATCTACTATTGCAGGTAATTTTGTAAGGGAGCTAGCTGGTTTAGAACTAGGGAAGGAGTAATAGCTAGTAAACGGGATTACTATGAAGGAAAGGAGGTGTGTTGGTTACAGGGTAGATAGGAGGGGTAAAGGCTGCCCTGGCTCAGAGCGTGCTTTAGAACCCCTGAAGCAATAGTAAACGGTTGTAAGCTTTACAGGCAGGATTTAGACAACCACATACTTTCTTGCTTCCTTGAGAGAGGGTGCAGGGAATATAAGGCTGTGAGATGAGACTGCAGGTATTTGGATAGGGTCCTTTGTTACCAGGTAGGTAGGTTCTTAGAGACTAGTGCAGGAACAGCGCAATGGAGAGCAGGGTACTTAAAGGAGAGAGAGAGACAAAGTGGTGGAGAGAAACAGTAGTTAGCACATAGCAAGGTAGTTATGGCAATATAACAAAAAGCTTTCATGAAGACAAAAAATAAATCAGTTAGTGTATATACGTTCCTTTATCTTTGATATAAGCTATTGTAATCACATTTAAGCTAGCAGTTCTGTGATGCTATAATGTAGCAGGGCACTGTTTATAGGCTCAGTAGGACTGCAAACCACTCTTTGGTTTTAAGCTATAATTCAAACTTGTAATGCATATGAATAATTGGATTGCCATCTATTAGAAAAATTGCATGGAAAATTGCAGGATTTCAGAATATAATCCCCAGGTATGAGTTAGGGCTGATAGCAGGCAGGCCTTGACTCAACTGTGAAGGAATCTGCACTAAACATTGGTCCAGATAGGAATCAACAACTTAGAAAATACAACATATATTACACCATTCATAGTTTCATAGTATAGTACTAGGCTATCTGCCCTGGGGCATTTGTAAGCCTAGCCATAGTGATGTGGCTTTTGCCACCCCATGAAATGGTACAAAAATGTACAGAATAAATCTAGAATACTGACTGTGCCTCTGTCTAGTAGTGACACAGTGAAGGTCCCCTTATATAATAGAATTAGTTTACTGTGCCCCTGTCTAGCAGTGACACAGATGTGATCCCTGGGGTAAACTTACGATCTCCCATCCACTCATCAAGATTTCTCTTGGAGAGTCAGTGAGGGGCTCTGCCTAATATGAACTGGGATCCTGTTCCAAAGCATGGGAAGCCTCTGGGTTATGAATCTATCCCTCCAGCATGTCCTATTCATACTTGTGCCGAGGTTTAAGTCTTTAGCTCTCGTGGTCCTGATGGATTTGGATTTTTTGAGGTGGAGCATGTCCATCAGATCCTGATTGGACATGGCCTTGTACGTCAGGCAGAGATCACCTCTGAGCAGGCGGTATGCTACTGAATAGAGCTGAAGTTTCTTTAGTCTGGCAGAATAAGACATATGTTGGAGACCCTTGATCCTTTTGGTGAGGTACTTTTGTGGTCTCTCCAGCTGTTGCAAGTGCCGGGTGAGGTACATACCAAATGGGGCATTGTACTCAACCATGGGCCTGATGAGGGAGGAATATAGGGGTACAATGACATCCTTGGATCTGGATGTGAAACCCTTCATGATGAGGTGTGCAAGGTAGAATGTTTTTCTAGCCACTTTGACAATGTGGGTGTCAAATGAGAGGTCGCTGTCTACTTGGGTCCCTAGGTCTCTGATTACTTTTTCCGTACTCAGTGGGTTGCTGTCTATGTGATAATTTGTGGGTACTTTGTTTTTTCCAAAAGGGATGACTATACATTTTTTGGCATTTAGTTTAAGGCCGTGACTACGGCACCAGTTGTCCGTTTCAGTGAGGCCTTTCTGTAGGATGTGTGTATCTGCTGGTGTATCGACTATGGCGCCTAGTTTGCAGTCATCTGCGAACTTTGTCAGCCACAGCCCTCCCATGTTTGCTTTAACATCTGAGAAATAAATGCCGAACAAGAGGGGTCCCAGGGCAGATCCCTGTGGGACACCACTTGTGACTGGCTTTGAGTCTGACATTGCTCCAGCGATTTTAACTTTATGGGTTCTGTCCTTTAGCCAGTTTGCAACCCATCTAGTGACATAAGGGTTTACATTTAAGCTGTTTAGCTTATCTATGATGCCTGAGTGGGGTATTGTGTCGAAGGCCTTAGCCAAGTCCAGGTAGGCTGTATGGACTGCTTTGCCCTCATCAATGGCTCTAATGACTGTTTCGAAAAAGTCAACCAGGTTCAAGAGGCAGGATCTGCCCTTTACGAAGCTGAACTGGGTGGGATCGAGTGTCTGTAGTTGCCCAATGTCTCTGTTTATAAGGTCCATAATGATTCTTTCCATAGCTTTGCAGATCAGGCTGGTTAAGCTTATGGGGCGGTAGTTCCCAGGGTCTGTAGAGGTACCTCCCTTGTGGAGTGGGACCACTGTTGCTGTGCACCAGTGTTCAGGTACATATCCTGTAGTAAGGCTAAGGTTAAATAGCATCTTTATGTGCGGGTTTAGCTCCTCATGAAGTTCACGTAGCACGCAACCCCGGATACCGTCAGGTCCCATTGATGCTGTGTTTTTAGCTTTGCTGAGGGCGGCTCTCACCTGGACATCTGAGATGACAGGGAGATTGCAGTCAGATGGGATAATTACTTCATCTTTTGGGGGTGAGGGAGGGGAGAAATTTGCACTGAACCTGTCAGCCAGAATATTGGCAATATCTGTGGGTTCAGTGTATTTTTTGTCATTGTGAACCAACTCTGAGCATATCTGTGGGTTTCCGCCCAGGTTTCTAACATAGCTGAAGAAGGCCTTGTGGTTATCTTTAGTATCCTTAGCTATTTTTCTCTCAAAGTTGGCCTTGGATGTTTTTATGAGAGAACGTAGCCTCCTGCTAGTGTTGATCAGAGATGCCTTCCCTTTATGGGATTTTGCTCTTTCGTGCAGTAGCTTCCTTCTTTTGTTATACAATTTGTTAATGGCTGAGGTCCACCAGACAGGACGCCTGCCCTTGGTGGAGAGGGTCTTTGATTTATTTGGGATTGCATGATCCATGCCTTCTTGGAGATGTCCATAGAAAGCATTTGTGAAGGCTTCAGCATTGTGGGATGTGGTTTCCACTGGCCCTGTGGGCTTAAAGGAGGATACCATCTCAGTCTTAAGAAGAGTGAAGTTGGCTTTTGAGAAGTTTTTCACTGTAGTCTTTTGTGCTGGGGGTGGAGGTGGAATGTGTATATCCGGGGAGATTAGTTTGTGGTCAGATCTCACTAGGGAGGGGTATACTTCCGGTGTGGAGCATTTTGTCCCTATGTTTGTGATGATCAGGTCTAGTATATTTTCTCCCCTAGTGGGAGATGTGACTAGTTTTTCCAGTGCATTTGAATTTATGAATTCCAGGAACCTTTGAGCTAGGGTGTTAGGGCTAGAATAATGCACCCAGTCTATGTTTGGGTTGTTGAAGTCTCCCAGTATGATAGTATTTGGTGATATATTAATATCCTCCAAGGTTTTCAGGAAGGCTGAATGGGGTTCCTGAGATTGGGAGGGTGGTCTGTAACATGCTACCAGTTGTATAGCAGTTTTGCCTATGGTTAGTTGCACCTGTATGGTCTCTGACGTATCATGTGTTGCTACTAACCTGGAGGTGTGGGTGTCCTTTATGAATAGGGACACTCCCCCTCCCTTTGTGGTTTGGCCCAGGTTTTGGGGCCGAAAAGCATGATAAAATGTATAGCCTGGTAGTGCTGGGGTGCTCTCAGGAGCCTTGAACCAGGTTTCAGTTACTGCACAGACGTCGATGTTCTCCATACTGAGGAGTGCTTCGAAAGCCTGCATCTTGAGGTTAAGACTTCTGGCATTGAGCAGCATTACCCTTAGTTTTTTTCCATTTTTGTTTTCTAAGGATGTGGGTTTGTCTTTTGAGCCTTGCCTAAAAAAGGCACCATGAGGGTGGCAAGAGCCTTGGCCAATATCCGGAAGCCCAGTGGTTACAGGTGCAAGCCGTCCCTTGCGAAGCAGTGTGGCTTGTCTAACATGTCATCCCAAGCTGACAGACATTGGATCCCCTTGGAATGACACCAGTACTTGAGCCAATTATTAAAGCTGATCATCTTGTCTTTGTATTGTGGCATCATTCTTGGTGAGGGCAAGATGCTGCTCAGGGTCAGGGTCATACCAGCCTGTGCTACATAATCGGAGAGCTCCTCTATGTCTCTTTTCATGTAGTCCAGGGAGGTGCGTCTCAGGTCATTCACGCCAGCATGTACAATGACAGAGTCATATTTGTACTTGCTTTGGAGTGACCTCAGTGTGTGTGTTATGTGGTGGATTCTAGCTCCCGATAGGCAGCTCACAGTCACCCTCTCCTTGTCCAGCCTGGTGAGTGGGACATCAGTGTGTCTGACTATAGAGTCACCTATTACTAGTGTATCAGGCATAGTGTTTGGCCTTAAGGGCTGTGTTTGTTTGACACACTGATTTGTTGAAGTATGTGTTGCATGTACTATGTTTTGAGGTGGTGGATTTTTGGGTGTGTGCTTCGGGGGCCTCTGTTGTTTTGGTAAGTTTTGTATTAGAGCCTCTGAGCATGTCTTTGTATTATTATGTGTTTGTTTTGCAGTTGTGGTAGGTCTATGTGGGACTGGATTTGTTGTGTGTGTGGTTACTATCTCCTCCTGTCTGGTCTTGCCAGCCTTGAGTAGAGAGAGCTCAGCCTCCAGTTTGGCTATGTAGTTGCATCTCTCACATGTATTTGAGTTGGATAGGAGGAGGAGAGGGTAGTCTGTGTATATGAGACAACTGTAACATTGTCTCAAGATTCCCAGATTAACCAGCTGAACTAGAGAGGATGCCAGTACTCTACCACTCGACATGCTAGAATAGTATAAGGGAGTGCTGTGCCTTTAAGGGAAGTGGGTATTCACAGGGGGTGGTAGGTGGATGTAGTGCTTACTTTAGTTGAAGAGTGCTTACTTAGAAGAGTGGTTTTGAGAACAAGTGCTAGGCTTATAATGTAGCGAGTAAACTGATTTCACTAAGATTAGAGCTTTCTTAAGGGAAAATTTGAAGAGCAGACTTGCCAGAGCCAGAAGAAGTTTAACCTTGTTTAACCGGCGCAGTGCTATGCGCACAATCGCGCAAAGCTGTGCAAACGCGGATTTTAAACAGGGAACTTCAAAAGAGCTAGAAATGGTCCAAAACCACTTGCTACAGCTCTTGTGCTGAGGTCACTTCCCCCAAGGACAGGTAGGCTGCTCAAGGCTCCCCACTCCCACTGGTGAGCAAAGAAACTTCCTTCTATCCAAGTAAGGTAATGGACAACACAGGAACTACACCACAGCCCAGAGTACAGCAGAGCCTGTAAATGGTCTAAACTAGTCGAGATAGGCGGGAAAACAAGGAATATTTTTTTGTTTTTTTTGTTTTAGAATAGAAAACACACAGAAATGCAGAAACAGCAATATATCAGTTACACAGGCTAGCACACTTTAGTGGGCAGCCTCAGCAGTTAAATTAAACAACAAACAAACAGATTTTCGATCAGAATTCGACTAAAATTCGACTACATGTAACTTTAAGTGCAGATATTTTCTAAAGCAGTAAACAGTTAAAAAAACAGTCAAAGCTTGTTCAGGGCAAGCAGCAGAAGGCAATTCAAGCAAAAAAACAGCAGGATACTTAATCAAGAAAGTAGTTGCTCTTCTGAGTTCTCTGCAGCCAAGACCACTCTACAGGACCACGTGGAGCTGTGTCTGAGCAGTATAGCCAGAAAAAAACGCCAGAGGCGGATTTTAAACAGGGAACTTCAAAAGAGCTGGAAATGGTCCAAAACAACCAATTACTACAGCTCTTGTGCTGAGGTCACTTCCCCCAAGGACAGGTAGGCTGCTCAAGGCTCCCCACTCCCACTGGTGAGCAAAGAAACTTCCTTCTGTCCAAGTAAGGTAATGGACAACACAGGAACCACACCACAGCCCAGAATACAGCAGAGCCTGTAAACTGGTCTAAACTAGTCGAGATAGGTGGGAAAACAAGGAATATTTTTTTGTTTTTTTTGTTTTAGAATAGAAAAATAGCTAGTAAAAGGGATTACTATGAAGGAAAGGAGGTGTATTGATTACAGGGAAGATAGGAGAGGGGTAAAGGCTGCTGGCTGTCCTGGCTCGGAGCGTGCTTTAGAACCCCTGAAGCAATAGTAAACAGTTGTAAGCTTTACAGGCAGGATTTAGACAACCACATACTTTCTTGCTTCCTTGAGAGAGGGTGCAGGGAATATAAGGCTGTGAGATGAGACTGCAGGTATTTGGATAGGGTCCTCTGTCACCAGGTAGGTAGGTTCTTAGAGACTAGTGCAGGAACAGCGCAGTGGAGAGCAGGGTATTTTTTGCTTCCTTGAGAGAGGGTGCAGGGAATATAAGGCTGTGAGATGAGACAGCAGGTATTTGGATAGGGTCCTCTGTCACCAGGTAGGTAGGTTCTTAGAGACTAGTGCAGGAACAGTGCAATGGAGAGCAGGGTATTTCTTGCTTCCTTGAGAGAGGGTGCAGGGAATATAAGGCTGTGAGATGAGACCACAGGTATTTGGATAGGATCCTTTGTCACCAGGTAGGTAGGTTCTTAGAGACTAGTGGAGGAACAGCACAATAGAGAGCAGGGTATTTCTTGCTTCCTTGAGCGAGGGTGCAGGGAATATAAGGCTGTGAGATGAGACCGCATGTATTTGGATAGGGTCCTTTGTCACCAGATAGGTAGGTCCTTAGAGACTGGTGCAGGAGCAGCGCAATGGAGAGCAGGGTATTTCTTGATTCCTTGAGAGAGGGTGCAGGGAATATAAAACTGTGAGATGAGACCGCGTGTATTTGGATAGGGTCCTTTGTCACCAGATAGGTAGGTTCTTAGAGACTAGTGCAGGAGCGGTGCAATGGAGAGCAGGGTACAGAGGCAAAAGACGCTGGGACAGGTGCGGACAGCAGCCAGGGGCTTTTCCAAGTTACTTAAGATGGATGGATTAAATGATAAAATTAAGAAATTGATATTATTCACAAGCAAAAAAGGAAAATTGTAATAATGAGATATGGGGTGAATTCACAAATGTACCATGACATGCACATATCCATGTTCACATTGTGTTACTCTTTTCCTATTCTGCAGTGCAACTACCCTAACACTGTGCTGCATGGTGTCCTACCACGAAGATATGCAGCACTGTGCAGAGCTGTCATCGCAGCCATGCTAAATGCTAATGAGGCATCTGAGGAAAGAGGCATGTGCTCTTTCTCTGTCTCTCTCTCTCTCTTCCCCAGCACCACTTTCAGGACGTCATCTACACTTCAGTGATTCAAGAAATCATTCGTGTATAGAACAAATACGAACCATTCCTTTAAATTTATGGTGTTGGGAAGACTTTTTGACACACCTAGGAGAGGCGATGTTGTAAATCGCACGGAAATTGAAGAATGTAAGTGGATCATGTACCTACAGTCTAACCTTGAGCCAGGATTGAATGAAATTGTTCCTATTAAGCCCATACTCAAAGGGCGGGCTCTAAGAAAGTGAATGATTGACTTTCTATTTGGTTGACTCTGATTGGCTACTCATTTGAGAGGTGTAGAGGAAGAAAATACTATTCAATCTAATACAGACTGACTTGCAAATAGGATTTGAAAAGGGTGTTAACTGAAACCACTTATCCTACCTGCCAGTCAGTTAGTTTTGATGGAAGAATTTTAAGTTTTAAGCCTTACTCATTAAAGGTGGTTTTAATACAGGATTCATTCAGCTTTGCCAGCAGTTTGTGTTCTTTTTTCTGTTTCTACTTTTGATTTACGAACTGCTTTTAGTGGCAAAACCTTTCAGTTGTGTCTCATTTTGTATTTATTGGCGTAACCACACAAAGCTACGAATGGAGAAAATAACAGCAACAGCCTCTGCAACAACAACAAGATCGAAGGATGCGTACTCTAGAAGAATTGTTAACACTTCTTTATCCTATGGAAACAATCTGCTACTTAACCTGAATTTGGAGTCTGGAATGGAGAGTGAACCCGTAATATTACCAGACATGCATAAATTTGAAGAGGTTGACAAAGACATTGAAAACGCTGCGTACAAACGAAACCGTTTGCAATGGCAATGTTTTCACGTGGAGGCTTGCCTCCACTATCAGGTTATACCTCATGGCTTAATGGTTAGATGTATGCTTACGTATGGCAATACATATCCGGATTTGTTAGCCAAGTGGCAGAAGCTAAATGTTGACACTAGTTTTAGCTATATGAAGCTTTTAATTAAATTTTTTAAACCACAAGAGGATGAAACCATTTTGTTTATAGAAAACAAACAGAAATGGAATTGATGCAGTTATCAGATAATAACTTTATGATATTGGAAGCCCTGCAGGATAAATTAGAAGCATATGATGTGAAACTACGAAACATTAAAAGTGGGAAACTGGCAAGAGATTTTAATGATTTCAAAACAAGGTCACTTGTTTGAATGGCCAAGGGAGAGGAAACCAAATATAGTGCAGAATGCAAGTCGAAACCTAGTCTCTAAAGAATGGCATCAACAGAATAAAAATGAAGTATGGAACACTACAGAATGAGTGATAGAGGCTGAAATACACAATATTCAGAGAACTGACGATACTCAGCTGCAAGGAAATAAATGTGTCCAGCGAGTGGAGGATGAGATTATTGAAGAGCTAGATACAATAGAAGGCAATAATGGCGAGCTTAATTCAACAGATACATCAGAAATAATGATGGGAGAAATTAACAGAAATTTAAGTGACAATCGGCAACTGCCTTTTTTGTTACAGGAGAGGAACCAGCAGGAATCTCACTCTGCGAGCAGGGAACAAAAGAAAAGGAAGTTCAGTAGTGGATAAGGAGAGCCATCTAGTAGTAAATATCTCAGGACATCAACTAAGCAAATGTGAGCTAGGCATACTGAATAGAGGACTGAATTTCATTCCTTCCTCACGATCACCTTTGAGTGAGTTTATAACTGACCTAAGATGTTTTGGCAGAAATGTGACATTAAAGAGAATCTATGGGAATCAAGGAGATAAAACATATGAAGGCAGATATGTATATAAGAAACCAAGTCTGTTTGTTCCTATAAATCATCCCACTGTGGATGTTTTTATGCAAATATGTGAGAAAGAAGTAGCATCTTTAAGATCAAAAGGAGAAGCAAAACACTTCCATAACTTGGATTCCAATGGGCGCCTGGCATTAACAGCGTTACAAAGGAGAACTGATATTGTGATAAAGGTAACAGATAAAGGAGGATCTATAGTGATTCCTGACTCAAAGAAATATGAAAATAAAATGAAAGAAATGCTGGATGATCGAACAACATATCAAAAAATATCCCGGAGGGAAGTGAATAAGTTAATCTTGAGTGTTCAAGATGTACTTTATGAAAAGTTGATGAATACAACTATTACAAAGGAACTCTTTGATTATTTTGATATACAGCAACCATTAGTACCCATTATTAATGTTCTACCCAAGGTTCATAAAGAACTGTTGGATCCACCGATGCATCCGGTTGTTAATGGGGGAGGATGGATTACAGAACCAGTATCTATATACGTAGAAGGAGAGTTGAAGAAACTCCTACCTTATGCTGAAGCTGTTGTCAAAGACTCAGCTGAATTTCTGAGAGAATTATACAATCAAATGTCAACAGTAATTAACTACAAGGGAAGTATGATGGCAACATTGGATGTCAATAGTCTTTTTACTAAAATACCGAATGACTATGGCATTGAAGCCATTCGACAGTTTGGCAACAGACATAAGGTGGTAGATAACATCAACTTAGTATGTAGTCTACTAGATGTAGTGTTGAATAACAGTGTATTTTTATTTGGAGACACCTACTTTTGGCAGACATCTGGAGTGGCCATGGGTATACCATGTGCCAACAGTTATGCGAACTTAGTATTGGCGTAGTGGGAGGAAGATTGGAACACAGATCCTAAAAACATTTGGAAAAAGAACATGATTCTATGTAAACATTTCGTGGATGATGTGTTTATCTTGTGGGATGGGGGTGAAACCTCATTGACTAGCTTTGAGATGTATTTGACAAGCACCGCATCGTTCTTAAGATTTGAACTGAGTATGTCAAATAAGATGATACATTTTTTAACCTTGAACGAACGAACTGGTATCAGTACCTCCATACATAGAAAATCGACCTGGTGAAATTACATGCTTCATAGATCCAGCATGCAACCAGGGCATATTTTTAACAATATAGTAGCGAATCAACTAATATCGAAATTATGCATGAATGAAACAGACTTTGTAAAGGAACAAGAAAACTTAATGAAGAATTTCACAGTAAGGGGATATGCAGAGAAGAATATAACCAGGGATGTGACTAAGTTATCTAACCTAAAAACTGGAAAAGGGAGACTGTATTATTCAGCCCAGGGACACAGTATTGACCAAAAAGAAGGAGAAGGAGAATAAATAAGGTTTGGTCTAACATACAGTAGTGATAATCATGACATATGTCGAGTAATTAGAAAAAAATGGTCAAGTCTTACATCCGATGAAAAATTAAAAGGGATTGTTGGAGAAAATCTTAGTTTTTTTTACAAGAATAGGAAGAACTTGAAGAGAATGCTTTGTGATCAGCCAGTGATGAGAAGTAATGGTCATATGAACTGCAAGAAGGGCACATATAAATGTGGCTTTTGTAAAGCCTATGCCTTTATTCAAATTAGTGATACATTCATACACCCCAAAACAAACAAGCACTATATCTTTAAAGGATATGCCAATTGTACAAGTAAAATGTGGTATATGTTGCGCAATGCCAGTGCTGTACAGCCTTCTACATAGGCAAAACAAGCAGGATGTTCAAGGAACATATATTAAGACACAACCTGGACATAAACAGTAAGGTGATGATGAATGCTCTGTTTGGACATATTAAAACAAATATGAACCATTCCTTTAAATTTATGGTGTTGGCAAGACTTTTTGACTCACCTAGGGGAGGCAATATTGTAAAATGCACAGAAATTGAAGAATATAAGTGGATCATGGACCTACAATCTAACTTTGAGCCAGGATTGAATGAAATTGTTCCTATTAAGCCCATACTCAAAGGGTGGGCTCTAAGAAAGTGAATGAATGACTTACTGAAGGTATGTCTATATGGTTGACTCTGATTGGCTACTCATTTGAGAGTTGTAGAGGAAGGAAATACTATTTAATCTAACACAGACTGACTTGCAAACAGGATTTGAAAAAGGTGGAAACCGAAAGCGCTTATCCTACCTACCAGTCAGTTAGTTTTGACAGAAGAATTTTAAGTTTTAAGTTTTGCTCATTAAAGGTGGTTTTAATATGGGATTCATTCAGCTTTGTCAGCAGTTTGTGTTCTTTTTTTCTGTTTCTACTTTTGATTTATGAACTGCTTTTAGTGGCAAAACCTTTCAGTTGAGATCAGGGGTTAGGGAGTCACTAGACACCAGGAATGACTATTTACTTAAGTGTCTTTATGGAACTGACATCACTATGATGATCAGGGGGTAAGGGGAATCACTAAACACCAGGGATGACTACTCAAGTGCTATCGTGGCAGTAATATCACTACAGTGATTGGGGATGAGTTGGAATCAGAAGGTACTAGGGATAACTATTTACTTAAGTGACTTCACAGTACAGATGTTAGTACAGGGATCGGGGGTGAGGGAATCACCAGACACTAGGGATGTCTGTTTCTTTAAGTGCCTTCATGGAACTGACTTTGTTACAAAGATCATCAGGGGTTGAAGGGAATCCCTAGACAGCAGAGATGACTTGCTACTTAAGTGCCTTCATGGCATTGACATTACTACAGGGTTTAGGGATTGTGTAATCACTACACAAAAATGAAGACTATGAGGGTTGGGGAATCACTAGATATCAGAGATGACTACTTACTTAAACACTTTCATGGCACTGACATCATTGCAAGGTTTTGGGGGGTGAGCGGAAACACTAGACACCAGGGACTCTCCAGATGTACCATGATAGCACATAAACAGTTATGGTGATAGTGGGGTGGGGGGGACACACACTAGCCATCAGGGCAACAACAGGCAAAATATAACAGCACATAAACTATTATAGTGGTCGGTGGTGGGGGAACCACGGGATGGAAGACAAGTCATGGGGACAGATATTAGGACTGTGGTGGTTGTGAGTGTGTTTGAATTTATACCTATGTTTGTGGAAGATTGACTGTCAGGGGAAATGCCAGTGCCTCTACAATCAGCAGTTTTCTACCGCTGCATTCAGAGCAGCAATGATCTGCATGTAGTGGAAGTAAATGTGATTCAGAGACATGCATATTAGACAATAATGAGGTCTTCATCACAGCTAACGTCTCTGAATCGCAGATTACAGAGTCATTGGAGTAGACCCTGTCAGATTTAACTAGGCCATTTAAAGACTTCCTGGGAATATCTTTTCTATATGATTCATAATATTCTAAGAATAATCATTCCTAAACTCAAATGCAATAACCAAGAAAGTGGAAAAGAAGACTTGCACATATTCTCAGTTATATTTGTAATAATGTCATTTTTATTAAAGGATATTAATATTTATATAAGCAACTGTAATTGAACGCTTCAAGATATTAGGTGATGCCAAACCTCCCTGATCGTTTGGTGCACATACAACTAACTACCCATGGAATTTGATATTTTCCTCCTCTGCAGAGAAACTTTTTGTATTTTATTTTATTGTACCACTTAAGCATTGAGGGTGATAGTATATTTTGTAATGAACAAAGAGTTAATGGTGGCTCTGACATTTTTTACAATATTAACTTTTACCAGTATTGATTAAAAAATAAATTTAACCCATTTAAATTATCATCAGTGTTATGTCACTGTATATTATGTATATACTTCCTAAATATTTAAATATATCTGTGTGTGATTTGCTCTTTCATTTTTTCATGTAATGACATTCGCTCTGATTTTGTGTTTTTAATGTATTCACAGAATAATAGCATGATATTACAACTGTATCATTTTCTTAAGCAATTAATGATACTAATTACTAATAACTAAGGTGAGAAGAAGTAACACAAGCTTGCAAGTTATACAGTAATGGATTTATTGCAATTATAAAAGCTGACATAGGACATTCATGCCTTATCCCAGTTTTAAAAATGTGGAACTTGTTAAGGTATTATTTATCTTGATTTCAGCTAAAGTTGTAAGATATATGCTCTGAATGTTGGTAATTATATCATATGAAAAGTTGTAATACTCAAGAGCTTTAAAAATATATATGTCCTGTTAAGATCCTGGAACTCTCTTCCTGACCATCTCTCTTCCATCTCCTCTCCTCTCCTCTCCTCACTGCATCAAAACCAATCTCAAAACTTTCCTTAGTACCCGCTGGCTCTGCCCTGCACATATACCCTGACTAACAATTCCTTCTACTTGTAGTACTTCCACCTTTTCTGCTTACTAACTTTATTCTACAATTTAATTATCTGTTTTCCTGCTCATTTTCTAATCCACTAGTATGTATTTTAAGTCCTAACTGTTGCACCTGAAAGAACTTGCTACTGTAAATGCTCACTAACTAAAGTTGTAATTTCTGTTTATCAATGTATGTATTTTGGAGCTTTTCTCCCTGGGCCTCCACTGAAAATGGACTCAAATCTAGTTGGACCTGCCCGGTCAACAAATGTAAAATAAAATAAAAAATAAAGATAATTTAATACTTAAAGCATCCAGTTTGATTAGATTTATCTTCCTTAATAGATTTGTGTTGCATTTTACATAATGAATCACAAGTTGTAAATATGTATGTGTATCTTGCATTAATCTAGTATTACAAAAAAATAAACAGAATATGTAAAAGTACCTTATCTTAATTGTTCATAATCTTCTTATTTGTAGCTCTTGCTGTTATCTAGTAATCAGTATTTAATACTGACATGGGTCTATTTTTTGTGGTAATATATCAGACTTCCCATTTTTACAAATTAGTATTATTTCAGTTAAGTTCATGGAACCAGAATTTTGTCTGTGACTTAAACAGAACATGCTGGGGAGACAGATATGTGTACCAGAGACTGTCGCTTCCATGGAACAGGCTTCCTATCCATGTGAAGCTGAGTTCATGTGTTACCCAGTTTAAGCATAACCAAGACCAGTGGATGGGGAAAAGAAAATTTACACCGGGCCTGGCACCCGTGTCCCTTATGGACAGAGGTAGCTTATAAATGTCTAACCCTCAATACCCTATTTGGATACAGGAGATAATTATTTTTTGAAAACTTGGATATGCTTAGAAAGGTTCCCTGGGTCATTAGCCTAGTAAAAATCTATGACTCTATGATACTGGACAAGTCCATGGTGCAGGAATAGCTTTAAGTTGTACCATGGAACTCAGAATAGGGGCTAACTCATCTATAAATATAATGTAAAATTTTACTATGAAGTCATCAGGGCCAGGACCTTTGTTATATGTTAATTCCCTAATATTGTAGTTTATATTTTGAATAAGTATATACTCGTACTTAAATTGTTCATTAGATGTGGGAGTTTCTTTTAACCATGACTTGATCTCTTTAAAATCTTGAACCTACTGGCTGTTGTATACCATCTGAAAATAAAAAATTTAAAGTGACCTCTTTAATTTTGTTTTTGTCACTACCTGCTGTACCACTGGTAAAATTTGAATTTGACTATACAGTTTATGACACTGTGTTGCTATGATTTACAGACATTAGCTTAAAGAGAATACAAATCTATTTATCCACAACTGTAAATTTGACTTTCACTGATTGCATGTTAAATTTAAACCATTTTAACGCAGAACCATAAATAAAGACTTTAAATATGTCCCATTTGTATTTAAACAAAGTTTATGATTTAAGTTGTGCATCATTATGAAAACTATGCAGTAGCTTAAGCTATATGGGTTATATCCTGCATAGGATATAACATCCACCCAGCTATAAAAGCTTTAGAGCACATTCCATGTGCCCAAACTATTAGCTCAAGCTGGGCTGACTAAAATGCCCTTTAGAACATTCCTGCTGTTGAAAAGAGCACTTCTCTGCAGGCTTTTGAGACTCAATGATCAGCTAACTCTGTTCCATTGCTGAGCAGATAAGTTCCCTTCAGGGAAAAATGTTTTTGTTGGCTGGCTTGTGACTTTTATGTACTTTTAAATGGGAGAGCACTTTTTTTTTTACATTTTTGGTAAAAAGCTGTTAGAAATTGTTTAAAACTACTTTTTCCAAAGATAGACTGTTGTTTTGCTTTTTGGGGCTAGGAAAACTGTTTAAAGTTCTTTCTACTATGTTTTTTTTTTTTTTTTTTTTTTTTTTTTTTTTTTTTAGAAAAAGGTTGCATTTTGCTACTTTCCTGTTTTATTGACTTTTGCTGGCTAAGCTTCCATGGGAATCAAGCAGGATTTCTTGCTTGGTCATGGAACAACATGCCTGGTCCTCAGTCAGGCCTTTCTCCAGCCACAAAAAATGAGAGATTGTTAGGCAGCCTTTGCCACCACAGCAAGATGGTGTTTTGCCTCAGCTGCAGGTGGATAACTGTGCTGTAGCCAAAGCTTGTTCCTCAGGCCCCACTTTTTTTTCTTTGATGTAATCGCTACAGCCACCATGGCCTGGGGTTAGACACTCTGTGGCTGTTGAGGTCCCTTATCAGTAGGGTTGCCACCTTTTGTTGTGTTAGAAACTGGACCAAACCCACATCGCCTTACACCTGTCCAACCCTGCCCATCTCTGTGCCTCTCCCCACCCATTTTCTGCTAGAGTTACCACCTTTTGTTGTGGTTAAAACTGGAGTAAGGCCCCGCCCATTCCCAGCCCTTCTTCCATCCATGTTCTGCCCATTTTGTGACATCACTAGGACATCAATGGATGGGAATGCCTTCTTTCACCTGATTTACTACGCTTTTCTGGAAAAAAGCATAGTAAATCATCCGATTTAACAAACTCCGATAGTCTTGTTTCCTTTTTAGAAAGAGAATATGGGAGTTTGTACAGTGTTTTCCAGACTACTGGAAAATCAATTTGATTTCTGGATAGTCCGGAAAAAAAAATGGATAGGGGGAAACCCTATTTTCTCCCCATTTTGTGACCTCATATGAGTGTTAGAGGCAGGAAGAATGTGCTGTTCTCCTGGTTTGCCACAGAATAACATTGTGTTAGCAACACTTTTTTTATTGAAAGCATAGTAAATTTGCCAGTTTAACAAACTCTGATAGTCTTTTTGTTGTTTGAAACAGAGTAACAGTTTGTTCAGTGTTTTCCAAACTACAGTACAATCATTTTCATTTCTGGATAGTCTGGGAAAAAGAGTGGATAGGTGGCAACCCTACTTATCAGGCAAAAGGTAGCCACTCATCAGTTTTGGAGAAGGGGCAAGGAAAGTGTCCCAGCTAAGACATGTTATGCCAATCCCTGGGGAGGTTGTTATTAGCAATTCTGGGTCTGTTTATTCAGAAACCCATGTCAGAAAGAAACAGAAGACTAAACATTTAACTTCTACTTTAGCAGTTACTCTGGACATGAGTAATTTATTAGGCCTTGTACAGTTTTTTGAGCCCTCTTGGAAAACTATTTCTGGTAAAGAAGAGGTTCAAGAGATTGAACCTTTGGGAAATGTGAAGGGACCAATACAATTTTTCTCCTCAGGTTTCTGATTCATATTCTGAGGAGAGAGTGGTATCTGAAGTTCCATATGAGGGATTTTCTTTTTCTGGGGCTATTGCCAGAATAAGTCAATGTTTTCAGTTGGAAAATAGTGAGGTTTCTCAATCTCTCAGAAAATATTATGATTTGTTACATCTGGAATTTCCAGACCCTTTGCCTATTCTGCCAGTTTTGTCTGCTTTGAAGCATGTGTTTGTCGCAGCCTGCAGTTTCCCCTGACAGTCAGCCATCTGTCCTAAAAGAAGTCATTAGATTATGTCAAGTTCCTCAGTCTTTGTATATACCAATTCCAGACTTAACCCAGCAACTTTTGTCTTATGGGATCCAGCTGTGGTTAATTCTAAACCCTGTCCTTCTGACAAAGATGAGAAGTCTTTTGACAAGTATGAGGAAAAACGTGTATGCTTCTGCAACTTTATTATTTTTTTTTTAATTTTAAACTGTCAGGTGTATATGCAAGAAATCCAAGCAGGCAAAGGACACACATGGCATAAAACCAAACAATTTATTTAGTAAAAACATGTAAGCACATTCACGTAGTACTCCTACGCTTCATCAGACATAGAATTCTATCACAAGCCTAGACATTTTAAATACTGTTAAACCAATCACTGCTAGCAACCTTTTTCCCTCCAATTAAATAATTAGTGGAAACCAAGTGATTTAAAGTAACCTAACACTTTAGCAAAATAAATACATTTTAGTATGTTCCAACCACTACTTATATAATAGATTTCAGATATAATAAATAAAACATATATTACAAGTATGTAAATAGTATAATATGCATCATGCATAAACCATTGTATCATGCTGTTGCAAATATACTGATGTTTTGGAAGATTTAATGCAGAACTGCATCAACAAAGGCTGAAACAGTCCTGCCATCCACATAGTTAACTAAGTATACACCTTATTTGAAGTTTCCAATAAAAACTTGAACTGCTACATGCACACTCATAAAAGCTACTTAAATAATCAAAGTACAAACACATAAACAAACAGAAAATATTTGAAAGATAAATATAAACAAAACCAAACATCATAACTAAATGTTGCTAACATAAAAATATATGTGTGTATAAAAACACAATAAAAACAGAAAATATATGCATAAATAAGTAAATAATATATGAGGAGTATGTGCATGTATATAAGCAGACACACCTATAACTACTAAAAAAGCCAAGGCAAAAAGAGCGTATAAAAAAGGGGGGGGGGGGCTGAGGGTTAGCAAATGTATCTAAGTCTTCTGTTCCTTAAAAAGGGTTTGAGTGACAAAGCTTCATTCAAACCCATACCCTTGTCATCTTGTAGCACATACTCCTCATATATGGTGCTGCCATGGTGCTGGATGACATGCAGCACCAGCACCATAACAGCACCAGCACCATGGTGCTTATGCTGGTGCACCATGTCAACGTAATGTGCATTGACATGGTGCTGGTGCACCATGTCAATGTACATTACTATGGTAGGCCTTAATAGCACCTCAATGCCATTGGCTAACAATGCAGCCTACTGTCATAGTAGTGCCATTCTACTAACTTTTCCTGCTAGCAATATTCTACTGGTGAATAGCAGGATTAATTCTCATAGTAACAATATGCTACTGAAGAGTAGCACAGCAATCCTTCATAGTAGCATGATGTGATTTGTCAGCAGTATGACACACTGTAGTGAGATTCCACTTAGCACTGTTGTGGTCATCACTCATAGTACCAAAATGCAATAAACAGTAGCATGGCTGTCCTTAGCAGTCTCTGTGCACATGGACTTGGTGTATATGACCTTCCAGCCTAGAAACAAGAATAGTAGTATGGACTAGGACCATACCTCTCAACCTGGAAACATCAAAAATCTGGACAAGGCCCATGAAAAATAGGGACAAATCTGTACACTGATTAACATAACATTTGCATATATAATTACATAACCACACCCACTCCAATGGAATTATGGGATACCAACTTTCAAACGCAAACTGAAGAACAGACAACCATAATATGACACCGGAGAGCCCCCGGCAGCCATTTCAATGTCTCAGTACCTGGATATTTAGCCCAATTTACCATAAACACTAATGTGCATACTGCTTTACTTCTACAATGATTATTTGGATATTATTTTTACATTTTATAGCACAAAGCTGAAGAGCTACAAGGAAAGGCTTGAACTGCTATTCTTTTACTTGGTTTCTTATGGATTTTTGGGGGGTGATATATGCCTTGCATACCCCATCTTTCTTAATGTTCAGTATCTTCACAAGAGAAATATCTCCAATAATACCAGAACTAGGGACTTAAATCTCTAAAAGCAAATAAATAAAAATCACAGTAGAGACACATGTATTACCCAAAATTTACTCCATCTGTAGAACAGATTTACTCCTGCAAGTTAAGCAAAGTGACACCATAGCATCTTTCAGAGAAAATATGGATGATTGAATGGGAACCCATAAATTTACTATGGGAATTACTTTCTTTGATCTTTTTGAGAAGGGGGCACAGTATAAATGTGAATATTGGTAAGGCACTCATAGTCTTATGACTTATTTGCCTTTTATTTCCTAGGATCCTATGATCCAGTGACTAAAGTTTTGTTAAGTCCCTTGTTTATGCCAAGAAGGTGCATAACAAGGTTGTCTTTTTTATTTTTTTTTTAATTTGGAGAGTAATTGTGGTGCTTGTGAACTAAAATACTTACCTACACTTTACCTTAAAAACATTCTGGGTATATTGATGTATGGTTATTTGTGAATATGACACAGCCACAATTCTGAAATAGTATAACCTGTTGTTTATTGTCTTAATTCACAAGGGAAAGACAAAGAAGTAATGTGTCATGTTAACATATGTGAACGATGAGGAATAGAAATTACCATCTCTTCAGAGAGAAGGAATTGGTATGGTGGAACAAAACATAGATGGAATAAATTCATAAGAAAGATTAGCAAGGTTCCCACTGAAAGGAGTAACATAACAAGAAGCAAACAACTTATGATGCCCTGGAACTGTGAATGGGTAGTGCAATTCAAGAACTAAGCATAGCAGGTACAAGACAGGGGCTGAAATACCTTCATGGCATGTCTCCAGAACATAGTCTGTGACCTGCAGGCATCAGTAGTTGTAGTTTGTAGCTTGAGTACTACAGAATAGTCCACAATTGGTGGTCATCATGCACAGTGGACAGATTCACTATTAGACATATGAAATTGTATTAACTCCTGCAAGATCTAACTTGTCTATGATCTGGTGTGGTTACATATTTTCTGAACCGTTTTATTATTTTCATTGTACCGTTGTCAAATAAGTCCTGCTCTGTAATGTAACATTCTATGTGTTATACAAAGGTAGACTCTATCTCTTTATCTATCTAGTTATCTATCTATACTTTGCTGATAAAGTTAGTCCAATCAGCTAGTAGCCTTTTTTTAGGGGAGACCTGAGGTGATATTTAAACTATTGGCTGAAATTTGGCCAGGACACTTGAAAACTTCCTCTTTTCTTTTTGATAAGTGGCATTGAATCTTTTACATTAACCTGAGCTACCGCCGATTCAAGCAGATGGGACATAAGTTTAATGTCTTATCCAAAGGAGCTATTGTCTTGTCCATCTGTAACTGCATAAGCAAGATAAGGTAAGGAAGAAGAACAACAGGCTGTTAAAGAGTTTGTGGCTCTATTGTGTGAGGTGGTCAGCATGGCAAAAATCAGAGTCGTTGAAATATACAGGCATAAAACAGATACTAAGGAATTTCATAATGATGTTTGGATGCTTTTAGAGCTTGAAAACAACTCATTTAGAATCTATCCAGCCATTAAGAGAACCTTTTCTAACCTAGACTTGTCACATACAGTACCTAGGTTATCTTACTGAGAACATGTAAATAATGTGATATGACATTCATCGCAGTTTACCATTAACTTCACTTCTGTTTAATGAGGACTGCATCACTTCTCTGGTATTCATTTTTACCTAACCAGATGCAAAAGGAACTATTAAGGTTATCTGCAGCTATGCAAAGTACGAGATGTGCAGAGACTGTAATTTGCAAAATGCAGCATTTTTTTTCTTGTTTGTAAGACCTAGTCTGAAGCAAAACTCTTAGGCAAGAAAAAAATTATCGTAGTGTTAGTCCAAATAATGATGTGGCACAATAAAAAGTGACACAGAAGATAAACATAATGATGGAGTATCATAATTCACACACACACACACACATACACACACACACACACACACACACACACACACACACACACACACACACACACACACCTCTTCCTACCGGCAACGGTATGCATTCCAACCTCGCATATTCAAAATGAAACACACACACTGCTCTTTCTACCGACGATATGCATTACAGCCTCTCATCTCTTCTGTAACCGCTAAGGAATTTTGAGCAGCATAGATATCCAGCCTTGTGGACCCTGCTCTTCCTCCCTTCCTACCTTGTCTTCTCACAAAACCAGTGATTTCCAGCAGGTGATGATATGCATTCTAGCCTTTGCATCTTTTTCATAGGCAGCATATTCAAACTTTGAGCAGTTACATCTCTTCTGTAAGAAGCAGCATAGATATCCAGCATTGCGGTTATTCCCTCTAAGTAACTTTGAGCAGCTGGAAATTGTACGTTAAGCTTCAGCTCACTTCCGACAGGCTGGCAGGCTGTTTCATGGAGGTGATGTCATCACACATGTGATGATGTCATCTCCAAAATCCAGGAAATAAAATTTAAAAAATAAAAACGCCGGGAAATTTGGAAGTTAAGGGGTGCTACTCGGGAATTGTGGCACCCCATTATTTGGACCCCAAAACTCAGTAAAAACTGAGTAATTTGGTACGGTTGGGAGGTATGACTAGGACTGATAACACATTGCATTATAGCCTTTATCCTGTGATGCTAACACTTAATCAGCTCAGTAGCATAACTTCTGCACTGTCCATCTCTTTTTAGTATGATGAAACTTACAATTGCCATTCTACTGAACTGTATTACTGCAGGCAACATAGGAACTACTAAACAGAGGTTTACAGGCTATACTACAAGTAAGACAATCTGAATGCAGACAAGACTGCGGGTAATGTCCTCCAGGGTTGCAGTGAACACAGGAAAAACATGGGTAATAATTGTTTAGAGTGTGTGATATGCCAAAACATTAGACAGGACAAGCATTTGAAATCTGTTGGGCTGCTTGCAAGCCTGTCATTGGAGAGCACACTGACAGGAAAGACAGTACAGTGCTGCAAGTTAGCAGTACTGTGGGTAGGGCACTGTCACAGCCTATGGAGAATACATTGGGATAGAATGCATGGATCAGAACATTTACAGCAGTGCGCTCAAACCCCTGGCTCAAAAGACAGATGCAGCACATTGGCATATAATATTGTTTTCCTTGAAGTCTGTGGAAATCCAACATGCTTTTCCACATGTTATGCCATTATTTTAAGGGACTTGTGTAGGATTTGTGAGTCAAATGCTAGCAATATTACTACCATGTCTCCTATCAGGCACGGAAAAGTCCTTGTAGTGAAGATAATCAATGCTGCACAGATCTTGTCGTCCACTGGGATAACTATCCCATGTGTCCAGTGTGATTCTGTGTGAGGGTGTTTAAAAATTTATATCTACTTTCTTCCTTATAGTGTTTGTTTCCATATAGCAGAAGTCAACAGTACCCTGGTCATGGAGGTGATATTATGTTATCTGTTTCAAACCCATCTGAGATATGGGGAGTGGGGATGATGTCATACATCAGTGCAGATAATATCTCCAAGGGTGGCCACTAACATATGCTTATCTGCTGCATACTATAACCAGTTATAATAACTATTTCTCTAAACTTTTTACCAAACGATTTCAGTTAATCCTTTGCTCTTCACTCATCCCCACCATACTCCAGTACTCCTTACTCTCCCACAAGTCCCTTCACATTCAAACATACTTTATAGTACTACAGACTCCCTCTTTAACATTAGCTTTTAAGCCAAAATAAAAGATGACTAGTCAGCAGCTTGATGGCCAACCACAATGTTCTAGTGCTCCATAAAATAAATCCAAATGGTGTTTAAAAATTTACATCCAACTTTATTAATAAAAAACATTAGAATAAGCACTTTCATTGCACATACCCACAGAACTTCTTTAGAATAAACTTTATTAAGAGTCAGCAGTTTAAATAACCCACCAAAATGGTGGTCACATGACCCTTAAAAAACCTTGGTCAAGTGGTCATTAAGAAACCTTTCCTTCCAGAATTTAAAGTGACAAGCAACCAATATTTGCCAGTGCATTATTATCAAAGTGCATTGTTTTATAATTTCACATTATATAATATAATAAATATATGTTGAAATAATACTTTAAAAATCTGTAAAGGTTTTAAAAAAAACACCCTGTTCCATAAATTAAATACAATAAGAAGCTAAACATGCATCAAAATATTTAGAAGGACCATTTATGAAATTTCAAAATTGCAAGACCTTGGTCTGTGCAAAATAATTTTGAGGCAATGTTACAATTGCCTTATTGTTACAGACAACCCTCTCCTCCTTCCAACAAACTCTAATACATGTGAGAGATGCAGTTACACAGCCAAACTGGAGGCAGAGCTCTCTCAACCCAAGACTGGCACAGTCAGTCAGGAGGAAAAGGTAACCACCCACACCACAAATCCAGTCTCACACAGACCTATTGCATCTGCATACCCAACACATAAACACACAAAAACATACTCGGAGGCTGTAAATAAAAATCTGCCTAAACAGCAAAGACCTCCTAAGCAGATATTCAAGCAACAGCCACCCCTCAATACCCACAAATCACATATCTCACAAAATCAGTGTGCCTCACAGTCACAGCCCATAAGGCCAAACAACACACCAAATACACTTGTTATAGGGGACTCTATTGTCCGGCACACTGACATCCCACTCACCAGACTGAACAAGGAGAAGGTCACTGTAAGCTGCCTGTCAGGTGCCAGGATCCGCCACATAACGCAAGCACTCGGGTCACTCCAAAGCAAGTACAAGTATGACTCCGTCATTGTCCATGCTGGTGTGAATGACCTGAGATGTACCTCCCTGGACTACATGAAAAGAGATGTAGAGGAGCTCTCTGACCATGTAGCCCAGGCTGGTATGTCCCTGACCTTGAGTAGCATCTTGCCCTCACCGAGAATGATGCCACAGTTTAAAGACAAAATGATCAGTTTCAACAATTGGCTAAAGTATTGGTGTCATTCAAAGGGGATCCAGTGTCTGTCAGCCTGGGATGACATGCTTGACAAGCAACATTGCTTCGCTAGGGACAGCTTGCACCTGTCACCCTTAGGCTTTCGTATACTGGCCAAGGCTCTTGCCACCCCCATAGTGCCTTTTTTAGGCCAGGCTCAAAGGACAAACCCACCTCCATAGACAACCCAAAGATAAAAAAAACTAAAGGTAATGCTACTCAATGCCAGAAGTCTAAACCTCAAGATGCACGCACTTGAGACTCTCCTCAGTATGGAGAAAATCGATGTATGTGCAGTAACAGAAACCTGGTTCAAGGCTCCTGAGAGCACCCCAGCACTACCAGGTTATAACTCATACCATGCGTTTCGGCCCCAAAACTCGGACCGAAGCACAAGTCAGGCTTATGAGGCGATAGTTTCCAGGGTCTGTGGAGGCTCCACCTTTGTGGAGTGGGACCACTGTTGCTGTACGCCATTCTGTGGGCAGATATCCTGTAGTGAGGCTGAGATTGTACAGCTGTTTTATTTGAGGGATTAGTTCTTCTTGGAGTTCATGTAGAACGCAACCCGGGATCTGGTCCCATGGAAGCAGTGTTTTTTGCTTTGGAGAGGGCAGCCTTCACCTGAGCATCAGAGATGTTTGGGAGGCAGCCCTCTGCCGGGATAGATACTTGCTCTTTTTTTGGGGGGGAGGGGGTGGAGAAGTTTGCACTGAACCTGTCTGCCAGGATATTGGCGATGTCTGTGGGTTCAGTGTATTTTTTGTTGTTTAGAATCAACTCAGAACAAGTCTTGGAGTTGCATCCCAGGTTCCTAACATAACTGAAAAAAGCCTTATGATTGTCTTTAGTGTCCTGAGCAATTTTTCTCTCGAACCTGGCCTTGGAGGATTTTATGAGGGATTGTAATTTTTTGCTAGTACTGATCAGGGATGCCTTCCTTATTAGGGATTTTGCTCTATCATGTAGTATCTTGCTCCTTCTGTTGTACAGTTTATTTATGGCTGGGGTCCACCAGATGTCCCTAGTGAAGCAACGTGGTTGTCGAGCATGTCATCCCAGGCTGACAGACACTGGATCCCCTTAGAATGACACCAAAATGTTAGCCAGTTGTTAAAATCAATCATTTTGTCTTTCTACTGTGGTGTCATTCTAGGTGAGGGTAAGATGCTGCTCAAGGTCAGGGTCTTACCGGCCTGGGCTACATGATCCAAAGATACCTCCACCTCCAGGTTAGTGGCACTGCACGAAGCATCGGATACCATCCATGTGCAACTAACAGCGGGCAAAACTGCCTTTCAGTTTGTAGCTTGCTACAGAACACCCTCCCTATTTCAGGAACCCCACTTGGCATTCCTGAGAACACTGGAGAATATGAAGGTCTCTCCAAACACTATGTTATTGGGTGACTTCAACTATCCAAACATTGACTGGGAAAACTACTCAAGCCCAAACACCCTCACCCAACGGTTCCTTGAATTTATAAACTAACGCAGTGGAACAACTGGTCACCACTCCCACAAGAGGGAACAACATATTGGACCTGGTCATCACCAACATGGGGACTCTATGTTCAACACCAGAGGTAAACCCCTCATTGGTAAGATCAGACCATAAACAAATTTCCCTGGACATCTATATCCCGTCCCCACCCCCAGCCAAGGAAATCACTGTAAAGAATTTCTCAAAAGCCAACTTTGCACTTCTCAAGACTGAGGTGGAATCCTTCAAAGCCCCTGGGCCAGAGGATAGTACAGCCCAATCCGCAGAATCCTTTACAAATGCATTCTATGAGCACCCACAGGAATGCATGGAACGTGCTATCCCAAATAAAACCAAGACTCACTCCTCCAAAAACAGGAGACCGGTCTGGTGGACCCCGGCCATAAATAAGCTATACAACAGAAGGAGGAAGCTACTACATGACAGAGCAAAATCCCAAAAAGGGAAGGCATCTCTGATCAGTATTAGCAAGAAACTTTGATCCCTCATAAAATCATCAAAGGCCAGTTTCAAAAGAAAAATTGCCCTAGACACTAAAGATAATCACAAGGCCTTCTTTAGTTATGTCAGAAACATGGGCAGAAACTCCCAGATATGCTCTGAATTGTTGCATAATGGTACAAAATATACCAAACCTACAGACATAGCCAACATCCAGGCAGACAGATTCAGCGCAAACTTCTCCCCACCTTCCTCCCCAAAGGAGCAAATGCCTATCCCAACTGAATGTAACCTCCCTGACATCACAGATGCACAGGTGAAAGCTGCCCTCTCCAAAGCAAAAAACACAGCATCTATGGGACTGGACAGTGTACCAGGCTGTGTCTTACACGAGCTCCAAGAAGAACTGAACCCTCACATTAAGTCACTGTTCAAACTTAGCCTTACTACAGGATATGTACCCAAAGAATGGTGTACAGCTACAGTGGTCCCACTCCACAAAGGTGGTGCCACAACGGACCCCGGAAACTATCGCCCCATAAGCCTGACTAGTCTGGTCTGTAAAGCTATGGAGCGTATTATCATGGAACTCATAAACAAAGACATTGGGAGCCTCCAGACACTGGACCCTACCCAATTCGGCTTTGTTAAGGGCAGATCTTATTTATTTATTTATTTATTTATTTATTTATTTCAGTTTGATTACCGGGGAAGTCCACTGGGCCAAGAAGTGCCCATTTTCAGTGGAGGCCCGGGCAGAAAAGCTCCACAAGCAATACAATAAAACATGGTTACATAAAGTTAATGGTATAATACAAGAGTAAGATTCATACAGTCAAGAAATACATTTACATAAAATGTGCATAATGAGCAAGCATAATGAAGCAATACAGTGCAGAGAAAAGTAATGATAATACATAGATGTGCAAAAGTTTTTTTTTTTTGTTTGTTTTTTTTTACAGACTGAAAAAAGTTGGAGTCAGGAGAAAGTTAGAAAAGTCAGGAAAAGCTTGGGGGTAGAGAGGGGCAGGAAATGGAGAGCTCAGGGAAAGAGGTCCCTGGAAATTATATCTGGTGAGAGCAGGAACATTTCCATTTGGATGACAGGTATTTGAGAAGTAGGGTCTTGAAGGATTCGGAGTTAGGTATAGTCCTAAGAGAAGGAGGGAGGGAGTTCCATTTTTTACCTAGAGAGAAGGAGAGTAGAAGTTGGCCGGCAGGACGTTTAGGTTTGTGGATGGAGATAAGGTTTTGGTGTTCAGATCTCAGAGATCTGTTTGGGGTGTATGGTGGAAGGATGGTTATTAAGGCAGGGCATGAGTCTGGGTAGAATATTAGTTTGTGAGCGGTGGTTAGTTGGAGATAGTCCAAGTGGTTAGTAAGTTCAAGCCAATTTAGAGATTGAAGGGTAAGGCAGTGGTGAGTTGAGGTTTTGGATTTGGTTGCGAATTTAGAGATCTTATTATAGCAAGTTTCAAGTTTTGAGATGTTGGAAATAGACAGATTGGTTAAAAGAGGGGCTCCATAAAGAAGAGAGGGTAGAAGGTATGTAATAGCCAGGGTATGCCTAGAGGAGTTGGAAAGAAATTGGTTGTTTCTGTAGAGCATACCTAACTTTTGGTGGGTTTTCTTTATGTTTTGTTGAATGTGGAGATCAAATTTTAGGTGTTTGTCTATGGTAAGGCACTACTTCTATAGCAGTGTTGGTTTGGCTGAGGACTTTGAAGGAATCTTTGTCAAAGGATGAGGAAACTCTGGAAGGGGTAAAAATTAGAATTTTGGATTTATTAGAGTTGAGGGAGAGGTGGTTTTGGTGCATCCAGTTCTCTGTGGTGGAAAAGGCTGTTTGTGTTTTAGTCTGGAGTTCAGAAGTGTTAGAGGCAGCACAAACTAAGGTGGAGTCATCAGCGTATTGGATGACTGTGGTGTCAGGTATGATAGAGTGTAGATTATTCATAAAGATGTTGAAGAGCATGGGTCCGAGGATAGACCCCCTGGGGAACACCGGTAGGTGTGGGCAAGAAGGAAGAGGTAGAGTTCATCCATCTGACAGCTTGAGATCTTTCAGATAGGTAACTGGAGAACCAGGAAAGAGTATTTGGGGAGAGATTAAGGTTGGCGAGATGAAAGAGTAGGTGTGTATGGGAGATGGTGTCAAAGGCTTTAGAAAGATCTAGTAGTACTGTGGATACAAGGAGTCCAGAGTCTCGGGCTCGGTTGACTGATGTTCTTCGTCTTCCATTGCTGCAGTCCTGACTATTGGGGTATAGTCCGCGTCCCAGTCGGCCCGAATACCAGAGTATAAGGCTGACGTCGGTCAGGGCGCATTAGACTGACGTCAGTACGTCAGGGTACTAATGCGCATGACCGACGTCATATCCTCAGTCTTTTTTGCCGCATGGTCCGATGCAGAAGCAGTTTTGCGAGTGCAGGTTGGCGTACTGAAATATTTCCGAAACCGGAGTTTCAGACCGAAACAGAGTTGGCTAAGTACCCCGTTGGGGAACATTTTGGTTTTTTCTTGCCTCAGTATTTTACCGGATGTCAGAAAAAGTGAATAACTGTATTTCTTGTGGGAAACAGATACCTCATAGGGATTATCATACCTTGTGTATACCTTGTTTAGGGCCTGAGCACGACGTTGTTGGTTGCCGCTCTTGTGCTAGGTTTAACAAACGCACTATTAAGAGGAGGTTAGACTGTGCCAGGTTAGTGTTTGGGAAGCGTTGCAATTATAAAATGCCGTCGGATGCTCCGACGCCCGCTTCCTCCAAGAAGCGCAAGGATAAAACAGTGAAGCCTAGGGTTGAGGAACCGGCAGTCCCGGACGCCGGTTCTTTGGAAGGCTCAGTGGAGCCGGAGGTTTTGCCAGGAGTTTCCATGGAGTCCCAGGCAGAAACTATACTCTTACAGGATGTGCCTTCTCAGGAGGTAGGCCAGGCTGAGGGGGCTTCTCAGGTGACTGTTCTTCCCTCTCTTCCCAAGGTAGTTAGGGCCTCTCCTTCTGTTGCCAAAACTTCTATGAGAGGTAGGCCTCCTTCAGCTTCAGTGGGGCTTCTGCTACCATTTCAGGTTCTGTACCTAAGAAACATATGCTTAACATGGCAGAACATTTGATTACTATGATTACGGGTTCTATGCCGCCGCCTGATAAGAGGCCTAGGGTGGAATCTGAGTTTGAGAGTTTTGAACAGTGTTCTGAGGCTTCAGAATCTTCTGTGGAAGATTTGCAGGAGTATCCTACCTATTCTGATTCTGATGTGGATGATTCCACTCCTACAGCGTCTCCACCTGAGGATTTCTCATTTTCAGAGACTTTGCATTCCATGAGGGAGCACTTTAAATGGGAAGGCCAGGATTACTCTGACTCCAGGAAAAGGCTTAGGAGTTCTTGTTTTACCCCAGCATAGGCCTTTAGCTATTCCTCCTGTGTTGAATGTGGTGGAAGATGTTTTGCAGAGGCTTCCTGAACCCTGACTCTTTGCCTCCTGCTCCTGTTAAGCCTGATAGGTATTATAGGGTGCCCAAGCTCATAAATATTTGTTTAAGAGTCCTAGGGCGGACCCAGAAACTATTTCCCAGGGGCCTAAGGGTGTAAAAGCTTCTGTGGTTAAAAATCCTGTCCCCACTGATAAAGAGGCGAGGGCTTTGGATAGGTGGGGAAAGAAAGTGTATACTTCTTCCACTCTAGCCATGAGAGCTTTGAATTGTCAGTTTCACATGTTAAAATATCAGAATTACCTTCTTTCACAATTGAAATCTAAGGTGGATGCTTTGGCGGAAGGTATTGAGTGTAAAGAGTTGCTGGATTTGGTTCATGTGTCCGAACAAGTGGGTAAGCATTCTTTGCAATGTGGTTTTGATGCTGTACAGGCCTCCTCGAGGGTGGCTGCTACCAGCTCTGTTCTTCGCAGGCATGCCTGGTTGAAGGATCAGAATTTAGCTGAGCATGTTAAGACAAGGATTTTGGATGCTCCTTTACAGTCTGATGTGTTGTTTGGTTCGCCTGTGGAAGCTGTTTTAAAGAAAATGGAGGACAAAGCTAAGTCTATGCAAACTGTTAAAGATCTTTTGCAGGTGCAGCCACCGAAGTTTAGTAGAAATTGGCCTGCTAAGGGCTGGACATATCCTGCTTATGATTCTCAGTCTAGGGGTAGGTCTAGACGTGGTAGGGGCAGGGCTCAAAGTTCTTTTAGGCCTAGAACAGGAGTTCACCTGCTCAGACTTCTGGTGAGGGCAGGGGTCAGTCCTTTCGTAAACAGACCCAATGACCTGTTTCTTCAGCTGCCAGCAGATTCACGTCTGGCAGCTCCTTTGGGGGGAAGACTGTCTCTTTTCAAAGAAAATTGGGATTTAATTACTCAAGACAAATGGGTGTTGGATATCATTCACCACGGTTACAGATTTTATTTCCATACAATGCCCCCTTTCAAAGGCATGCCAGACGTTCCTCCTCTACAAAGAAAAGAGGCTCACAAGCAAGTTTTACAGTTACTTCACATAGGGGCCATTCAGCCAGTCCCTGTGTCAGAGAGGGGCCTAGGATTTTATTCTCGCCTGTTCCTTGTACCAAAGAAGGGGAACACGTGGAGACCAATTTTGGATTTATCTCTCCTCAACACGTTTTGGACATTCCCAAGTTCAAGATGTTGACGTTACAACAGCTTTTACCTCTGCTGGGCAAAGATCACTGGATGGTAACTTTAGATCTCAAGGAAGCTTACCTTCATGTGCCTATAAGGCTAAGTTGCAGAAAGTATCTGCGGTTTCGAGCTGGAAATTCTCATTATCAGTTCTCTGCATTGCCCTTTGGCTTATCTACTGCCCAGAGTATTCACAAAGGTTCTGGCTCCAGTGATAGCTTACTTCAGGCTTCAAGGAATTCAAATCTATCCTTACTTGGACGACTGCCTGATTCTGGCTCAAGAAAAGGAAGACCTTCTACAGCATCTGGAATATGTTATAGCAGTGCTAAGATGCCTAGGGTATTCTGTGAACGAAATAAAGTCCAGTCTAGTACCCTCTCAAGACATGTGCTTTCTGGGTGTAAGACTGAATACAGCAGCCCAGATGGCCTTTTTAACCCCGGACAAACAAAAGAGTCTGTCACTTTACTTCCATCAACTATCTCATCAGTCCGTGCTGACTGCAAGGACAGTCCTTCAAGCATTAGGGTTCATGGCATCTTGTATTCTGGTGCTTCCCAATGCCAAACTGCATATGAGGAAGCTACAATGGTATCTCAAAAATGTATGGACACAGCACTGCCAGGATTTGGACACTGTCATTCAAATAATACCTTGCATTCAAAAGGAATTTTTGTGGTGGGCTCAGGAATGTCACCTAAACAAGGGACTCTCTGTGACCCGGCCAGAGGCAAGTCAGATTCTAACGACAGATGCCTCGGACATTGCTTGGGGAGCTCATCTAAATGGAAAGTGGATACAAGACAAGTGGCCTGCCAGACTACTGCATCTACATATCAACATGAAGGAGATGTTGGCAGTCCAGTTTGCATTAATGGCTTTCAAGGAGTTACTTCTTCCAGGGCAGGTGTTGATTCTAACAGACAACACAACTGTCATGTGGTACATCAACAAGCAAGGGGGAACACATTCTTATCCTCTATGCAGGCAAGCAATGATTTTATGGGAGACTGCGCTAAGCTTGCAACTAACTCTTCAGGCAAGGTTTCTGCCAGGAGCACAGAACTCCTTAGCAGATGTGTTAAGCAGACAAATCATGGATCCCCACGAGTGGAAACTGGATCTTCATGTATTTCAGAAACTGACAGTGTCATGGGGAACTCCAGACATAGATCTGTTCGCTTCTCCACTAAACCACCAGCTGCCAAAGTATTGCACAAAGGGGTTTCATCACACAGCTTGGAAAGTGGATGCTCTGTCTTTCAGTTGGAAAAACCTTCATGTGTATGCCTTTCCACCTCTACCGCTTCTTCCAAAGGTACTGTTAAAGGTCAGACAAGACAGGCCAAGGATGATTTTGATAGCTCCAGATTGGCCTCGGCAACACTGGTACCCACTTCTACGGTGTCTGGTAAAGAAGCCTCCATGGCCTTTACCTCTGATTCCTTATCTGTTATCTCAGAAGGACGGTCATCTGCTCAATGTCAAGCTTCAATCTCTTCATCTCACAGCCTGGCATATTCTGTGTTGAAACACAGCAGGTCTCAACTTCCTCAACAAGTTTTAAATGTGATTATGGAAGCTAGAAGGCCTAGTACTAGGAGAGTGTACGCAGAAAAATGGAAGAGATTTTTATTTTGGAGTACAGCAAAGAATTTGGAGATTTCAGAGCCTAATTTGAGTGTGGCTCTTCAATATCTTACTGAATTATTGGACAAAGGTTTGTCCTTCTCTTCCATAAAGATTCATGCTGCAGCAATTTCAGCTCACTATGATTGTGACCCACCTTTGTTTTCGCATCCTTTGTTCAAGCAGTTTCTTAGAGGGGCAAAGAATATAAGACCCCCAATAGAGCTCCTACTCCTGCTTGGGATCTCAATTTTGTGTTGGAAAAACTTACTCTACAACCTTTTGAGCCTGCAGCTACTGCTGAATTGAAATATTTGTCATGGAAGACTGCTTTTCTTTTGGCTATTACTTCTGCAAGAAGGGTGTCTGAGTTGCAGGCCCTTATGGCAGTAGAGCCCTTTTTGATTTTCCATAAGGACAGGGTATCATTACGTACTAATCCTTCCTTTATGCCTAAGGTGGTTTCTAGTGTGGCTTTAAACCAAACTATTCATTTGCCTACGTTTTTGCAGATCCTCAAAATAAAGGGGAAAAGATTTTGCACACTTTAGATGTACACAGGCAATTGCGTTATTATTTGAGCAGGACTAAGAATTTTAGGCAGTCTCAGCAGTTACTTGTTTCTTTTGCTTTGAGTTCACAGGGCAAGCCTGTGTCAAAACAAACTATTTCTAGGTGGATTGGCTTTTGCATTGCATTTTGTTATTCCCATCATGGCAAGGAGATTCCAGCTGGGATTAGGCCTCATTCCACTAGGGCTACTGCCACTTCAACAGCATTTCTAAGGGGGGTGGCAACTAAGGATATTCTGGAAGCAGCTACTTGGAGTTCAGTGCATACTTTCTCTAGGCATTATCACCTTCCTATATACTCTAAGACTAGGGCTGGTTTTGCCACAGCTGTTTTACAAGGCATGTTGTCAGCTCCTGCTCCTTTATAGTTTGCCAGCCTCCCTTACCTCTGCTTTGGGATTCTACCCAATAGTCAGGACTGCAGCAATGGAAGACGAAGAACATAGTACAGTTTTGTACCTACCATAAATGTAGATGTTCGAGGATTCCATTGCTGCAGTCCAATTTACCCTCCCTCCTTCCCCTCTGTGTTTAGGGGTGGTTGTGTAGGTGAGTTTACATGCTTATATTATATATTGTTGTATATATTATACATGTTTTTGGTGCAGGTTGTTTTGGGACTTGTCTTTTTGAGTCTTCTGACATCTGGGGCAAGAAAAGACTGAGGATATGACGTCGGTCATGCGCATTAGTACCCTGACGTACTGACGTCAGTCTAATGCGCCCTGACCGACGTCAGCCTTATACTCTGGTATTCGGGCCGACTGGGACGCGGACTATACCCCAATAGTCAGGACTGCAGCAATGGAATCCTCGAACATCTACATTTATGGTAGGTACAAAACTGTACTTTTCAAGGAAGGATAGTAAGGCAGTAATGGTGCTGTGGCCGGGGCGGAAGCTGTGTTGGGTGGAAGTAAGTAGGTGATTCTGTGTTAGGAAAAGTAAAAGCTGGTGGTGGACACATTTTTCTAGGACTTTAGCTATTGGAGAGAGTAGGGCGATGGGGCAGAAATTAGAGATAGTGGTGTTTTTACCTCCTTTGTGGAGAGGTAGGATGTAGGCTGAACGCCAGAGTTTGGGTACATATGACTCATTTAAGGATCTGTTTATCAGGATGCTAATAGGGAGAGTAATACCTTCAGCTGCGCATTTGAGGAAAGAAGAGGGTATGTTGTCAGGGGCATTGGAGCATGGTTTAAGATTAGATAAGAGCCTTTTTATGAAGCTGGTTGAAACTGGTTTGAACTGTAAATTCAAGAGACGTTTATTAAGGTTATTGGGTGTTGAGGAGAGGTTGTTAGGTGGATTATTGTTTGGGAATGTTTTGGTTAGATTAGCTATGGATTCTGTGAAAAGGTGTTGAAGTGAGAACTCAAATCCTTGTCAGTTAAACTAGGGTCTGGGCAGGGATTATTCTTGGACCCTTGGTGGAGAAGGGAGTTAACTGATTTCCAAAATTGTTTTGGGTTCATTGTTAGACTGAAGTTTACATTAGTAGTTTTTTTTTCTCTAAAGTGATTAGTGTTTGTACTTGGTTGCGAAGTTGGGTGTATTGGAGCAAGGGAGAAGGCAGTTTATTTTTCTGATAATGCTTCCAGGCTTTGTCTTTGTGATGCATGATTTGTTTAGTATCTTTTGTCAGCCAAGGAGCAGAGTTAGTTTTGATTTGTTTGTTTCTTAGAGGGGCTAGGGAATTCAGAGTGTCTAGGAAAACAGAGTTGAAATGTTCTACAGCATTGTCTAGGGGGAGAGTGTTAAGGATTTGCCAGTTGATTAGTTTGAAGGTGTTTGTGAAAATTGTAGGGTTAAAGTTGCTAAGATTTTGAGTTTGAATGTACTGGTGATGAAATTGGGTGGAATTAGCTGACCGATGAGTGAAGGCAGGGAGATGGTCACTGAAAGTATCGGGGATGGTGCCTGAGAGAATTATTTTGTTGGGATGAGAAACTAGAATCCAGTCCAAGATGGATCCAGGAGGGTGGATTTTGTTAGGACTAGTTGTTGAATGGATTACTTGGGTGAAGTTGTATGGGTTAATGGATAGAGAAGGGGAAAGTGAGTTGATTTTATTCCAGTCTATATTAACGTCGCCAAGAATGTAAGCTTCATATTTTATTTCAGTTGAGGCCCAGTGAAGAATATTTTCAAGAGTAGAGATGTTGTCGCCTGGGGAGATATATAAGGAGATAAAGCAGATATTCTTACGTTTATTCAATCTGAGGAGACCTGCAGTTAGTTCAATATTTTTGAAATGTGGGGTTGGGATTTGCAGAGGGATTAAAGAGAGATGGTTAGAGTAGATTAGAGCAGAGCCTCCACCTTTTTTATTTAAACAATCATTTCTGAGGATGTTTAAGCCTGGAGGTAAGATTTCAGGATCAGTAATATAAGATCTGAAGTAGTTACTTCATTTGATCTGCAACCTGTGGGTGTCGGATCCAACCTCGGATCCGATCCAGCAGCTTTCCAAGCTCCAATATCTGAGCTCCTAGCTCCTCCCCCCTACCCATAATCCCCTAGTACCAACCACATTACCTCAGATCGTTTTTTGCCGCGGCTAAAGAAACTTCCTTGTGAAGAGCTCCTGGCTGGGTGAAATCATTGCTGGTTTTTAAACCAACTTTTCTCTCAAAGTTTTCGTGTGTGTGTGTTAGTTTCCCTTTTCTGCTTCTTCTGCTAGTTTTTTGGGTCACTTTTGTTAAATTTATAACTAATTTATCTTCACTCCCCTCCCCCTCCTAGTGTTTGGGTGTGTGTGTGAAAGATGTCAGAAGGGCCTAAGGCCATTTTCTCTAAATGTACTGAGTGTGGCCACAAGCTTTCTCCAGCTGATGGCCACACTCAGTGCGTTTTGTGCCTGGGGGCAGCCCATTTGTCAGAGGCCTGCCAAATCTGTGCGGCCTTTAACCCCCAGGCACTCCGGGATAGGAAGAACAAGCTAATCCTCGCGGGAAAGCTCCCCCAGGAGTCGGCTTCTTCTTCCTCTCCCGTTCGGGCTCCAGCTGCTTCAGCAGCTTCGGCGCCATGTATCCCCTTAGCTCTACCCAGGACTCAACCTCCCTCATCGGGTTTGAGCTCTGGGGAAACTAGTGCCTCTTCCCTCAGAGAGAAGAGGCACAAGGATAAGGATGGACATAAGTCCCATAAAAGGTGGGCCGAATCTCATCCTTCGGCTCCGCCAGCAAAACTATTAAAATCTCCCTCGAGAGTCTCTGGATCCCCCTCCTCTCGGCGCCATTCACCCTGTTTTTCGCCGGAGCCGGAGGATAGGTCTCCCTCGAGATCTTCGAGGCGGCCCTCCAGGCCTGCCTCTACTACTTCATCTAGGTCGACCCAAAGCATCTCCGAAGCGGATATGGATCGGATGATGCGTCGGTTCTTACAGACCCAAATGCAGATGGGGATGCTCTTGCCCCCCCCCTCTGGGGGGGAGTGCAGCCCCCATATTTTCCCCGATCACTCCTTCTCCGACTCATTTTCGGGTCTCGGAGTCATTGGATCCAGGCCCTTTCGGACCCGGGGAACTGTCGGCGCCGATAGCGGTTGTCTCTTCGACGCCGACTATACCTTTGAGCTTGTCGGACCCGAGCTCTCGGGGCCGAGGGATGAGCGTCGGATCTGAGGGAGTTGCTGTGTCTTCAGCGCTGTTGGCGTCGGAGCACACCTCTGCCTTGGCGCCGACTGCATCAGCTCCGACCCCGATCCCTTCCTCGGATCCGAGGAGCTTGCTCTCAGAGGCTGGTGAGAGTGGCTCTCCTTCGGCTTTTGAAGTAGTGGAGAGGGTACTGTCAAGGTCCTCCAGATCCCCGACCCGGGCTTCGGATACACCCGTACCCCCACTGTATGAGGGTCTGCCTTCCATCATCCGTCCATTTGGACAGCCTGCCCAAGCCCTCCAGCTAGTTCCCATGGAGGAACAACATCCCGTGGACGAGCCCTCTTCGGACAGTCCCACTGAGGAGGTCCCTCGAAAACATCGGTGCAAAAGGAGGCACCTGGACTCCCCCGAGTCCATTACCACAGACACGGACTTAGATGATACGGAGGGTTCCCCAAGGTCACCCCCTGAAGATGTCTCCTTTGGAGACATCATGGAAATGTTGTGTATTAGAGGGGGGTGGTCAGCCCAAAAGCCTTCCCTTGATGAGTCCATGTTCCTGGAGGCCTTTGAGGCAGGCCCATCTACCTCCTGGGTGTCCCCTCTGGCCGACCCCCTGGTGGACTTAATTACCACCAGGGCTTGGAAGGAGCCCGACACCGTGGAGCCAATTCCAAGGCGCCTCGATAAAGTCCTCAGCCCACCCTTAGATAGGCCGTCTTGGGCCAAAGGAACCCCCGTTGACGCTATGTTGGTGGCGGCGGCCACCAATAAAGAACTTGCACAGGAGAGTTCTTCGGTTCACCCACCGGATAAGGAATCTCGAGCGCTTGACCGGATTGGGAAGCAGATGTTTGCTTCAGCGACCTTTTCCATAAGGGTGCTGAACTATATGGCACATACTATTAGGCTACAGCGAGACTTGATTAAGGAATATGCTGCAGCCCCCCCAGAGTCCATGTCGGTCCCAGACACAAAGGTTTTTGAGACTCGAATGGCCACTCTAAAATCCATCTCAAATACTTCTATGCAGTTTCTTTCCCATGCAATGGAGGGAGCCGCTAGAACTAGCGGAGCCGGGGTCGTCTTGCGACATCTCTCCTGGCTCCGTCTGTGTGACTTAACGGACCCCTTCAAGGCGTCCTTCGTGAACGCGGCTTTTGACGGTTCTGCCTTGTTTGGCAAAACTGTTCGCGATACGCTGGTCCAAAGCGAAAAGGACGGGAAGACGCTGTCTGCCGTCGGAGTCCGCTTCTCTAATCCCCAAAGATCCTACTCCAGGAATCAGAGGGGACAAAAGAAGCTGTGGTTCCGTAAGTCTCAGCAATCCCATCCTGCTGCGGACCACTCATCCTCCAGAGGCAGAGGAGGACAAGATGGACGCCGGCCCAGAGGCAGAGGGGGGCCGTGTAATTTCGGGTCTAGAGAACCTTTCTCGGACAGACCCCGCGCAACAGCCCTGAGGGCTTGCCCGACTGTTCTTCTCTGGAGGCAGTCGGGGGGCGATTGTCGGAGCACCTGTCAAACTGGGAGTCCCTTACAACAGATCGATGGGTGCTCCGGATCATATCCAGAGGTTACTCCATTCCATTCATAAACCTTCCCCCCAAATCCAAACACCTCCCTGATGTCCCACCTGAGGGAGGCAGCGGCTTTGGAAATTTCAAAGCTTCCAAGAAAAAGAGCCATCCAGCCCGTCCCCCCAGACCAGTCCGGATTGGGTTATTACTCCAGGTTCTTTTTGGTGCCAAAGAAAACGGGGGACCTCAGACCCATCTTAGACCTTTCCGCCCTGAACCTGTTCATACCCAAAGAAAAGTTCCGGATGGTCACTCTCCAATCTATTCTCCCCCTGCTGCGGGAGAACGACTGGATGTGCTCGCTAGACCTCAAGGATGCGTATTACCACATATTAATGGACAAATGATCCAGGAGGTTTCTGCGCTTCCAGCTCGGAGCCAGTCACTATCAATTCAGGGTTCTTCCATTCGGTCTCACCTCAGCCCCCAGAGTGTTCACCAAGGTCATGGCAGTGGTTGCAGCCCACCTGAGACTCCAGGGCATTCAGGTCTTCCCTTACCTAGACGGCTGGCTCCTCACTGCGACCAACAAGCATCAGCTCTGTGTGGCAAGAGATTATGCTCTGTCTCTGGCCCACAACCTCGGCATCTCAGTAAACGAGCAGAAATCCTGCCTGTGCCCCACTCAAGCCCTAGAATTCATAGTGGCCAGGTTAGATACACAAATCTCCAAAGTTGTTGTAGCATCAGTCAGGCTGAACAGCTTGTCATTCCAGGTGTTAGCCCTTCTTAGGAGCCCTGCTCCTCCAGCGGAGTTAGTCCTGAGGGCACTGGGGTCTATATCAGCAGTGATCGGTCTCTCTCTTCATGCTCGTCTGCGAATGCGCATATTACAATGGACCCTTCAAGTCCAATGGTCCCTGTCGATCCACCCATTATGCATGCCAATTCCCCTGAACAGGGTGTGCAGGGACTCCCTTCTGTGGTGGTTACAGGCGCAGGAACTCAGAGAAGGGAGACCCTTTGTAATTCCTCTGGCCAAAGCCACGTTGACCACGGACGCTTCTTGCCTTGGGTGGGGGGGCATTGTTCAGACAGATCCATTCAAGGCACGTGGACTCCCCTAGAGACCGCATTACATATCAACGTCCTAGAGATGAGGGCGGTGCTTTTAGCATTGCAAGCTCTCCACGACCTTCTTCCCATAGGGACTATTGCAATCCAGACGGACAACATGTCAGTAGTCTGGTATGTAAACAAACAAGGAGGGACCAGATCTTATCCCCTGTGTCGAGAAGCCATGAGAGTGCGGGAATGGGCGATTTCCACCAACCGCTTTCTGATAGCAATGCACATTCCGGGGCGGTCCAACATATTAGCGGACAAGCTAAGTAGAGTGTTCCTCACTCCATACGAATGGTCTCTGAATCCATCTGTTGCGAAGCAGATCTTCCACAAATGGGGTCAGCCTCGCTGCGACCTTTTCGCTTCTCCTTTAAACACAAAATGCAGCGAGTACTTTGCGATAGTTCCCCCCAGAGGGGAGACCCCCAGAGACTCTCTAGTCCATGCTTGGCCTCCCGGACTCCTTTATGCTTATCCCCCCCTCCCACTTATGATGAAATTCATCCAGAAAGCCTGTCGGTTGGGGAGCAGAGTTATCCTCATAGCCCCATTCTGGCCTCGACAGATCTGGTTCCCCTTTCTGCGGTCTCACTGTGTGGCTCCCCCATGGATTCTGGATCCCAGTCCAGACCTAATCTCGCACCCAGCGAGATGCCATACCCCAAACCTGGTCAATCTCAAACTTGCTGCTTGGTTGATCCAGTTCCATTAATGGCTAGGACTCCCGGTATCTCATCCCCCGTTAAGGCCATTCTGGTGGCGGCTCATAAACCATCTACCAGGAAACTTTACAACAGTAAATGGAAACGTTTTTCCATCTGGGCCAAAGATAAAGAATTGGACCCTTTGACTGTCCCTATTCCGACTATTCTGGCCTTCTTTTCTCTGCTTTTTAGACAGGGAGCAAGTGCCTCCACAGTCAAGGTGCAGTTGGCGGCCATCTCCCATTTTCATGTGGGGGACGGCATAGGCTCCTTAGCATCTAGTAAGTTGTGCAAAACCTTCTTAAGAGGTGGTTTTCTTTTGAAACCACCTGTCAAGACTGTGGTTCCCCCGTGGGATCTCACTCTGGTCTTACAAGCCTTAACGAGACCACCTTTTGAGCCGGCGGCCTCGGTTCCGTTAAAGTTCTTGTCTTGGAAAACTGCTTTCTTAGTGGCTATTACTTCAGCTAAGAGAGTTTCAGAATTACAAGCTCTATGCATTAAACCTCCGTACCTTATTTTTCGCAAAGATAGAGTGTCCCTCAGGACTAACCCGTCTTTCTTGCCTAAGGTGGCTACAGAATCAAACATTAATCAATCAATAAATCTTCCTGTATTTTTCCCAAATTTTCACAACAAAGGAGAATATACGTTGCACAAATTGGATGTACACAGACAACTGCATTTTTACTTGCACAGGACTAAAGAGTTTCGCAAGTCGGACCAGTTGTTTGTTTCTTATGCAAAATCAGCCATGGGCAAGGCAATTGCTAAAGTGACTGTAGCAAATTGGATCTGTCAGTGCATTATGCTGGGATACACCTCATCTGGGAAGCCAGCTCCGGTTAGCGTCCTTGCTCATTCCACAAGATCTGTAGCTACCTCAACAGCCTTTTGGTCTAGGGTTCCAGTAGACGATATTTGTTCAGCAGCTACCTGGTCCTCATCTCATACCGTCATTTCTCATTACAAACTGGATATCATTTCCAGAAGTAGGGCTTCTTTTGGCTCCGCGGTGCTTCGGAATATCCTTCCGTAAGGACCACCCAGGTTCTATAGGTTAGCTGGGGACTCTGTCCCACAGGTTGCAGATCAAATGAAGTAACTACTTCAGATATAGAAGTTATGTACTCACCATAATGTTCCATCTGAGTAGATACTTCATTTGTCTGCAACCGACCCCCCTGCCATCCCCCGAACCTCGGGATAATTCTCTGATCATTTGGAGTTGGTTTCTGTCTCGAGTTGGTGAGGCAAAAAAAAAAAAAATGATCTGAGGTAATGTGGTTGGTACTAGGGGATTATGGGTAGGGGAGGAGCTAGGAGCTCAGATCTTGGAGCTTGAAAGCTGCCAGATCAGATCCGAGGTCGGACCCGACACCCACAGGTTGCAGATAAATGAAGTATCTACTCAGATGGAACGTTATGGTGAGTACATAACTTCTATGTTTTAGCCAGGTTTCAGAGATGGCTAAGATGTCTGGTTGATTGTGGTTTATCCAAGCTTGTAATTGGTGGATTTTATTGTTGAGGCTCTGAGCATTGATGGTGAAGAACTTAAGTGTATTAAGAGAGAAAGTAGAGGAGGAAGAGGAAGGGGGGAAGGGGTGTTAGTAGTAGGGGAGGAAGGGGGTGGAGGGAAGGGTTTGTATAGAGGCCGGGCCTGGGTTAGGGTGGATATCTCCAGATAAGGCTATGGCATTACTGGCACCAGATTTTGGCCTTTTGGGTTGGTACAATAGGGCGTTGTTTGGGATTGGCTGTAGTTTAGGTTTAAAAATGTCTGTGGAGGTGGAAAAGACTTTGGGCTGGAAAAGGTGTAGAAGTTTAGGTGGAATAAGGAAGGAGGATATGTAGTGGAAGTGATTGAGTAGTGGAGGGTGAAGGTGAGTGTGTCTGATGGTGTAAGCAGAAGGGGGGGATGGGGGAGATTTGGAAGAGAAGGAAGTAGCATGATAAAGAGGAATTAGTAAGATGAGAAGGGAGCAGGGGAGTCGGGTAATGGTGAGAATTTGGGAGGGCATGTTTACAAAGGATGGGTTAAAGAAGGGTAAGAGTGGAAAGGAAATGAAGGGTAGAAGAGGAGAGGAGGTGAAGAGGAAGAAGGGGTGTTATAATTTAGCAAATGGGAGAGGAGGAGTTTAGACAAGAGAGGGTGTAGCTGAGAGGAGAGGGGGGAGTAAGAGTAGTGAGGGAGGGGTAAGAGAAGAAAGATTAAGGGAGGAGTAAGGGTAGTGTGGGAGGAGTAAGAGAAGGAGGGGAAAATAAAAAGGAGGACTGAAAATGGTAAATTGAAAAAGGAGGGAGGGGTAAAGGAAGAGGATAGTAATTGGTTGATTGAGATATGAAGGTGGAGTCTGAAAGGTATATATGTAGAGGTGCTGGGGGTGGGTGGGAAATGGGGGCAGGGTAGGGGAGCGGAGTGACCCCGCAGGGCGAACGGAGCGGGTAGAGCCAAAGGAGAAGAATGTGAAGAAGACAATCAGTAGAGAGTGGTAGTCAAAGGTTAGCTTGCAGTGAATTGTGAGAATAAGGAAGACTGAGGGAGAAAGGAGTGGAGGGTGGATATATGGATGAAGGCCAGTAGGAGAAGGTAAGAGGTTTTATAAAGGGTAAAGAAGGGGTGTTTATAGAGGAGAGAGGACAGATAGGTGAACCTGGGATAGGAGCACCACCTAGTGGCAAGTCAGTCTCAGGTGGTAAGGACCCAGAAAGAGAGATATTAAGTAGAAGGAAGGAGGGAGATATCATGGACCAGGATAGAGGGAGTAGTTATAAAAAGGTAGAAAAGGATTAGTTAATCAGTGTGAGAGAGAGGGGTTGCGGCTGCTGGCTAGCCTGGCAGGTAAGCATACTACGACCTGGTGTAAAATTTATATTATTACTACAAGGTGTTAAGCAGTACACATACTTTACTTAAAGTCTTTGTTAGGAGTTGTACTCGGGGAGCAGTATGCCAGTCTTGCCTCTTAAACCTAGTTGATTTCTTTGAAACAGTTACCAAAGCCACAGATGAGGGCAAGGTAGTCCACACAGCCTACCTGGACCTCACAAAAGCCTTCGACACAATACCCCACTCGGGCATCATAAATCAGCTTACCAGCTTAAATATCAACCCCTATATCGCAAGATGGGTTGCAAACTGGCTCAGAGATAGAACCCACATGGTCAGAATAACAGGTGCCATGTCCGAATCCAAACCAGTTACAAGTGACGTCCCACAGGGCTCAGTTCTGGGACCTCTCTTGTTCGGTATATACTTCTCTGAGGTTCAGGCTAACACGGGGGGGGGGGGATTATGGCTGACAAAGTTCGCAGATGACTGCAAACTGGGGGCCATAATCGAATCTCCAGCTGACACAAGCATCCTCCAAAAGGGTCTCACAGAGATGGATGCTTGGTGCCAGAGCCACGGCCTCAGTCTAAATGCTAAAAAGTGCATAGTCATCCCCTTTGGGAAAAACAAGGTGCCCACAAATTACCACATAGGTGGTAATCCATTAAATACGGAAGAAGTAATTAGAGATTTGGGGACCAACGTAGATAGTAATCTCTCCTTTGATAATCACGTTGCCAAAGTGGTTAGATAGACCTTCTATATAGCCCACCTTATCACGAAAGGGTTCGCATCTAGATCAAGAGAGGTCATTGTGCCCCTCTACTCGTCACTCATCAGGCCCATAATTGAATACAATGCCCCTTTTGGGATGTACCTTACCTGACACCTGCAGCAACTGGAGAGACCCCAAAAGTACTTCACCAAGAGGATCATGGGCTACAAACAGATGTCCTATGCAGCTCGACTAAAGAAACTCCAGCTCTACTCAATTGCTTGCCGCCTACTCAGAGGCGATCTATACCTGACGTATAAAGCCATGTCAACCCCAGAATTAATGGACATGCTCCACCTGAAAAAATCCAAGTCCCTTAGAGCTACACGCTCCAGGGACCTAAACCTCAGCACAAAAATAAATAGGACATGCTGGAGGGACAGACTCATTTCCCAGAGGCTCCCCTCACTCTGGAATAGAATCCCAATTCATGTTAGACATAGCCCCTCGCTGACCCTCTTCAAGCGAAATTTGGACGCGTGGATGGGAAATTACAAATTCACCCCTGGGACCTCTCCTGTGTCCCTGCTAGACAGAGGCACAGTAAACTAATCTTTAAAGGGTACCTTCTGTGACCTACTTTACAGAGGCACAGTAGGCTAATCTAATAGGGAGGCGGAAGCCAAATACACTCTGGCTAGGCTTATAAATGCCCTAGGGCAGATAGCCTAGTATCTACCTATGAACCTATGAACCTATAAGTATGTCTCCCCTAAAAAAATTCAAACATTCTAGCATTCCAAAGCTTTTAATTTCAATAAACATGAAACAGAGCAGTGTTCATTTAAACCAGGTCTATATAAGCCATTAAAATACAGTTGTCAGAATAATTCTCTGACTTCAAGTCTCAGGGTCCATGGTCCCCCCTCCCACTATGTTTAACCTGTTTCAAAATACTAAATTTAAAATTATGGCCTGAGCAGTCACTAATGTGTTTGGCTAATGGGTCTTTTCCCCAGTTTCTCATAAGTGTCATCATAATCTTTCAGTATATTCCAGTTTTTCTCAAGCATGCATTTAATCAAGCCACTTTCAGTGTTAAAGTTGGTTACCATACTACTTCTGTATAGACAAGGAACATTTTCATTTTTGGGGATTCCCTATTATTTTCTACACCATTTAAAGATAAAATAGGCTTAAAGTGGCCAATTTCCATTTTATAAACCACCTCTTCCATAACCTCAACTACCATGGTTCGTGGGTAACCCTTTGCAGGAATATATTTTACATAAGTTCACATTCCACCAAGAAGTCTTGGTGTTTGGTCATCATACTTGCTTCTTTAACAAATTGCCCCTTGATGACAACCTTCTTTTGTTTTTGTGGCTGCCCACTTATAAAATGTAATAATGTATTTGAATACATGAGTTTCCTATATATTTTGATGTATATGTAGGTTTGTCAGTATCTCTCTCTAAAATAAATACAACTATGGTATAGATGTCTTCTTGGTTTGTTGTGTAAACACCAGAAAGCTGGTACTATTCTTAATGCATATAATGAAATAATCTCGTCTAGTTTTAATATCTTTCCAAACAAAAAAACAAATCATCCAAATATCAGGTGTAGAACCTATAAGAATTTTTGTATGCACCATTGGTTATGTATTCCTTCTCTCAATGTGACATGACTATGTTAGCAACTAATGAACCACAATTTGAGCCCAAAGCCTCCCCATTTTTTTTTTTTTACAGAAATGCTCCCCCCTCAAAGTATATAAAATTGTTTTTCAGTACAAGTTCAAGCAGTTCCTCAAATAAATTCACTCTTTCTCATGGAATATGCTTTTCTTGTGAAAATTCTGTGAAGCATCTCATGTGGAATGACCATATATTAGTCTTTCACATCCACCGTGACTAAAAGTCTTTGTTCTCCATTTCTACTTTGTTAATTTTTTACAAAAAGTCCCAAGAGTCTCTGCAAAAAAAGTCATTCTTCAATAATTCTTTTAAACTATTGTCCAAAAATTTTGTACAGGCACTTGTTATTGACCCTCTCCTCTCCCAGCAACAATTGGTCACATACATGGATTTTCAATACTTTAGTGGATCTTAGAGATCCCAAAGATTCTAGGAGTGATAGGAGAGAGCATTTTAAGGTAGTTATATTCTTTAATTGATAGCCTGTTATCTATAAACATATCCTTTGTCTTTTATTTTTTTCATAAGCCTGGTTTAGCTCATTTAAGGAAACATATTGGTATGCTCCATTCAACACAACATTTTTGCATTATATTCCTCATCATCATCTGACCCCCCCTTGTCTGTTTTCATAATACGCAGTCCCAGAATTTTTAAGGTTTCCAGTTTCTCTATTTGTTTACATGAGAAGTTTGATACACTAGAACCATTTATTCTGTTTAATAAACTTCTAAGGTGAATCTCATATATTCTTTCATACATTTTTAATGCTGGGAGGAGTGGAGGGTTAAAGGTACTAGAAATTTTTTAAATCGTTCATGACAGGGGTTAGTTCATTAAACATAAGTTTAAGATTCAGTTCCCTGGTATATTTTTTCATGTCCATTAAGACATTAGCTAAGCTTGCTTTCTTTGAGGGCACAAAAGACATGCCTTTTGCAAGCAGATCTGTAATGATAGTGTCAATTTCCACCTTTGTAAAATTATATACCTTAAAGTCACCAGTAGAGTTTGTTATAATTTTTACCAGTTGAAGTGTCTAAGTCATTATTCCTTTCAGAACCATTATTAAAGTTATCTGTTATTATGTTTTATTCTGGTTCCTTTTTCGGTTACAATATGTCCTATTCTGCTGGTAAGGGTGTGCTTGATTGGTGGTTCGAGGGTAGCGATTGCTGGTTCCTCACTGGCCATTGATGTTTCTGGTTCCTTTCTTTTATCCTCTCGGATCTCCAGAGTGACAGAAAATCAGAGGGGTTGTTGGAATAAGAATGGTCAGGGTCACCATTAAAGTAGCTGTCACTGACTTGGTTGTTATTATGGTGAAAGAAACCTGTCTCATTCTTTTGACCATGTGGTGAATGGTTATGCCTATCATGTCCATTATTGGTCCCTGGTAAGTCATTACTGTCCACACACTGAATATACCTATTAAAACTGAGGCATGTTTCCTGAGTTTGGTGCTTACCAAAAGTTTTTTTACCCCAAACTTGAGAAGGAGGTGGATTAGGGTAACTGGTTCCCTTTGAATATTCATCATGGTCCCTATTTCATTTCTTAGATTTTTATTTTTCATTATTAAACTTTGGTTGTCAATGCTGGGAAAAATGCTGCTGTGCTCATATTTTTAAGGATGATACTCAGTGTCATGGATTATTTTGTTTTCCAAATTGTTAATTTCTCCCACCAGTTGTTCACTAAGTGTAGCAATGTGCTTAACATTGCTCTCCATATATTCACAACCATGCCTGTTAAACATAGCTAGAAGTTCTTGATGCAATGGGGAGTCTTTTTCTAGTCCAGTTGGGTAATACCAAATCCATAACCCTTTTGGGACTGTTAGACCTAAGGAACTCAAGTAAAGAGTTATTCTCAAGCTGCAACTTTTTATATTTAAGTAACTTGTAGTCCAAAGTTTCTAACCAGTCTTTAATAGCAGGGAGAGGTGCGATAACAAGTGGCTGTGCAGCATTTTTAGACAGTAGTCTAAAAGAATTATTGAAGAATAAGGAGCAAATCTTCAGGGACTCTTGGGACTTTTTGGAAAAAATGAACAAAGTAGAAGGGGAGACCAAAGACTTTTTAGTCAAGGTGGATGTAAAAAACTTATAAATGGTCATTCCACGAGATGGGAATATTATGGCTCATGGAAATTTTACATGAAAAGCAGGTCCCACAAGAAGAGTGAATTTATCTGAGGAACTGCTTGAACTTGTACCGAAAAACAAATTTAATTACTTTGAGGGGAAGCATTTCCATCAATAAAATGGGGTAGCTATGGGCTCAAATTATAGTTCATTAGTTGCTAAAATAGTTATGTCACATTGGGAGAAGGAATACATAACCAATGGTGCATACATAAATTCTTACAGGTTCTACACCCGATGTTTGGATGATTTGTTTTTTGTCTGGAAAGATACTAAAACTAGATTAGATGATTTTATTATATATATTAACAATAGTACAAACATTCTGGTGTTTACACAAGAAACTGAGAAGACATCTTTAGCATACTTGGATATCTTGTTAGAGAAAGATACTGATAATCATATGTATATGTCAAAAATATAAAAGAAACCCACTTATTCAAATACATTATTACATTTTATGAGTGGGCATCCAAAAAACAAAAGAAGGCTGTCATCAAGGGGCAATTTGTTAGAGAAGCAAGTATGATGACTAAACACCAAGACTTCTTGGTGGAATGTGAACTCATGTTAAATATATTCCTGCAAAGGGTTACCCACGAACCATGGTAGTTGGGGTTATGGAAGAGGTGTTATATAAAATGGAAATTGGCCACTTTAAACCGATTTTATCTTTAAATGGTGTAGAAAATAATAGGGAATCACCAAAAATAAAATTGTACATTGTCTATACAGAAGTAATATGATAACCAACTTTAACACTGAAAGTGGCTTGATTAAATGGGTGCTTGACAAAAACTGGAATATACTAAAAGATTATGATGACACTTATGAGAAACTGGGGGAGAAACACATTATAGTATACAAAAAAAGGGCAGCTGGAAAACCATATTCGAGAGACCCTTTAAAACACACACTGACTCTACAGTAGTAAAAGGCATGAAGAATGTGTTTTTTACAGCTACTTACATATGTCCAAGTAGGTGAAGAATTTGTAATAAATTGACAAAAATTTAAAATGAAAGATAAATTTAACTGTACATCGAAAGGAGAGGTACATGTGGGCCTCTGCCAGGTATGTGATTCATTTTATATAGGTAAGACTGAGTGCACCCTAAAGGAGCGATTGTTTGAACATATTTATGATGTTAAAAGGTGCAAAAATAGTAATGCTCTAGCCAAACACATTAGTGACTACCCAGGCCATAATTTTAAATTCAGTATTTTGGAATATGTTAAACATAGTGTGTGTGGGGGGTCATGGACACTGAGACTTGAAGCCAGAAAATTGTTCTGGCAACTGAATTTTAATGCCTTATATAGACCTGGTTTAAATGAACACTGCTCTATTTCTTGTTTATTGAAATGAAAAGATCTGAAGTAGTTCACTTGATTTTGTCCATATTGGATCCAAGCTGACAAGTTCACTAGCATCTGCTGTGAGCTCCAAGGTCCTCCCTCTAACCATAATACATCTCCACTACCTTCCAACCCCCAGATCTCATTTGCCGCGGCTTGCCTGAAGCATTGTGATCCTGAGCTGTGAGTTTGTGAGTTGGGTTATTTGTTTAGTAAGCAGTCTTTTCTTGTTTGAGTGTTAGATGATTAGTGTAGGTTCCTGCTCTTCCTCCCCTCACTGGTGCGTCATGTGTTAGGGTTTTCTTGTAGTTTTTTCAGTGTTAGTTTGTTAGTGTGTTGCTTCCCCTCCGTCCTCAGTGTTCTGTGTGCCTTTGAGTGTGTGGTGAGTGGGTTTGAGTAGGAAATAAGTATTTCTTTCTTTTTTTCCTTCTCTTGTGTGTGTGCTGTTGTCTTCTGCAGAGACATGGCTGACCCCCAAGCCTGTCTTCAAGAGGTGCACTGAGTGTGGCCAAAATTGTCACCAACTGATGGCCATACTCCTTGCATTAGGTGCTTGGGCATAGCCCATTCAAGTACTGACTGTACCATTTGCACAGGTTTTAACCTGCACGCTATTAAGGATAGAAGGGCTATGTTGGCCCTTAAAGGCCTTCTACCAAATACTGAGGTGGCTGCCTCTTCCACTGCTTCGGTCACAGCTGCTGCTGTGGCCACCTCTCCTTCCTCTCTTGCCCTTGCTTTTCCTCCCTCCCACGCTGGGACTCAAGCTGCCATTTCTAAGCCTGTGGAAGTGGAACGCAGAAGGGGCAGAGAGAAGGAGAAAGAGCATAGACCAGAAAAACATGAGGTCCCCAGACCTTTCTGCTTCTACTCCCCTCGGCTCTGATGTCCGAGATTTTCTCCAGAGCCGGAAGAGCCACGACCACCATCTAGGGCCTCAGTTCCTCGACCCACCAGGTGTGAGTCTGTGGCCTCGTCGAGATCCACCCGAAGCTTATCTGAAGTTGACATGGATAAAATGATGAGGAGGTTCATTTGTATGTAAATCCAGATAGGAGTCTTGCCAGCCCCATCTCCCTCTGGAGGAGGGAGCTTGCTTCTCTTCTTCACACTAATTTCTCCTTCTTTGATCCATCCACTGGGTTCGGAGTACTTGGATCCAAGGATGGCCTTAGTCAGGGGGTCACCGCCAACAGTACCTGTCTCCTCAACTCTAGCAGCTGCCTAGAGTGTGTTGGATTTGACCAGTTCAGATCAGAGTGGCTCTCGGAGCCGGAGCCTGGGTATCGGATCTGAGGGAGCGGACCTTTTTCCATCGGCTCTGATGTTGTTGGGCCAAGTCCCCCCCCCCCTCAGAGCTCCATCCACTTCGGGACTGGCTCCATTTCTCACATCAGATCCAGGGAGAGCAGTTTCCTTAATGGTGCCCCAGGAGGTTCATTCTCCCTTGGTGTTCGACATGGTAGAAAGGGTTCTGTCCACTGGATCGAGACCCTTGACTATTTCCTCAGACTCCGCCATGACTCCCTCGGCTCTGTCTATGTCCCATCATTTTACCAGAGGGACAGCCCATGCTCGAGGAGCCCCAGGCGGTTCCCCCTGAGGGACAAGTGGCTTGTGAGTTCCCCTCGGAGAGCTCCATTGAAGACATGCCTCACAAGCATACATGTAAGAGGAGGCACTTGGACTCCCCCGAGTCCCTCGCCGAGGACACGGATTTGGATGATGGGGAAGGTTCCCCCAGATCACCTCCTGAGGATGTCTCCTTTGGAGACATCATAGAAATCCTATGCCAGTGGGGAGGTTGGTCCACCCCCAAACCTTCTTCTGACAAATCCGTGTTCCTGGAGGCTTTCGGCACAGACCGATCTACTTCCTGGGTGTCCCCTTCCACAGATCCCCTGGTGGACCTGGTCACCTCACTGGCCTGGAAGGAGCCGAACACCATAGAACCAATCCCAAAACATCCAGACAAGATCTTGAGTCCACCCTCAGATAGACCAGCGTGGAACAAGGGCTCCCCTGTAGATGCTATGGTGGTAGCAGCAGCCACTAAAAAAATACTAGCCCAGGAGAGTTCCTCGGTTCATCCTCAGATGATGGACCACTTAGGGAAGTGGGTTTATGCTTCAGTGACCTTTTCCATCAGGGTGTTGAACTACCTGGCCCACATTACTAGACTAAAGTGTAACCTGGTCAAGGAACTGGCTGAGTATCCCCCTAAGTCCATGTCACAGGAAAACAGAGACATGTTCTCTGTGAGGATGGCCACCTTAAAAGCAGTTTCCAATACGTCCATGCGACTCCTTTCACATGCTGCTGAAGGAGCGGCTAGGGAGGCTGGGTCTGGCATGTTCATGAGGTGCAACGTCTGGCTCAGATTATATCAGTTTTCGGAACCTTTCAAGGCATCTTTTGCCAATGCCCCTTATGACGGCTCTACCCTTTTTGGTAAGACCGTCAAAGAGACTTTGGTCCAGAGTGAGAAAGATGAAAAGACACTGTCTGCCGTTGGAATCTGCTTCTTGAACCCTCAAAGATCCTTTTCCCAGAATCAGAGTGGGCAAAAGAAGATGTGGTTCCGGAAGTCTCAGTATTCCCGGGACACTCAGGGCTCTTCTTCCCCCAGAGGCAGAGGGGGGACAGAATAGATGCCAGCCCAGAGGCAGAGGGGGACCAAAGAATTTTGGGTCTCGAGAACCATTCTCGGACAGGCCCAGACAGCAACCCTGAGGGTTTGCCTGACTGCTCTACTCTGGAGGCAGTCGGGGGTCGATTGTAATTGCATCTGGCGGTATGGGAGTCCATAACATCAGACCGCTGGGTGATTCAGATCATATCAAGAGGATGCTCAATTCCTTTTGTGGTACCTCTCAAACCTCCCAAACACCTTCTGGATGTACCACCCACACAAAAGGAGGCAGCAGCACTGGAAATCTCCAAGCTACCAAGCTACTAGAGAAACGAGCCATTGAACCCGTCTCCCCAGATCAGTCCGTATCGGGCTTCTACTGCAGCTTTTTTTGGTGTCAAAGACAACAGGGGACTTAAAGCCCATTCTGGACCTATCTACCCTGAACCCGTCAGTTGCCAAAGAAAAATTCCAGATGGTCACATTACAGTCCATCACCTATTACCTGCAAGAGAGCGACTGGATGTGCTCATTAGACCTCCAGGATGCCTACTATCACATAAATATGCACAGAAGCTCCAGGAGGTTCCTCTGCTTCCAGCTAGGAGTCAATCACTACCAATTTAGAGCCATGCCCTTTGGTCTCACCACAGCCCCCAGGGTTTTCACCAAAGTGATGGCAGTAGTAGCAGCTCACCTGAGACTTCAGGGGATTCAGGTCTACCCGTACCTCAACGGTTGGCTCCTCACTGCTCCCACCAGGTGTCTACTTTGTCACACCAGGGATTATTTCTTAAAGCTTGCACTTCACTTGGGGATTAAAATCAACGCATCCAAATCCCTTCTAAATCCTGTCCAGGTGATAGACTACACTTGGGCATGGATAGACACACTGCAGTGAAAAATCTTCCTGACCACGGAGAGAGTTCGAAACCTGAGGATGCATGTTTCAGTGATCTACCATTCTCATCTTCCCTCGGCAGAATCAGTTTTGAGGGCCCTAGGTTTTATGGCAGTGATCATAACGTTTCTACTGTGTGCCCAATTACACATGCGAGTACTACAGTGGACACTAGCGGTGCAATGGTCCCTGTTGGATCTTCCATTATTGTATCCAATACACCTCAGTTGAGTTTGCAGGTCATCTCTTCATTGGTGGATGTACTCTCCAGAAATCTTGGAGAGATGACCTTTTGTTCCGGCCCCTGTCCAAGCCACAGTGTCCACGGATGCCTCCCAACTTCGTGGGGGGGGGGTCATTGCTTGGGCAGGACAGTCCAAGGCCTGTGGTCGCCTGTCAAGACCAGTTTGCATGTAAACATTCTGGAGATGAGGGCAGTTCTTTTGGTGTTGTTGGCCCTTCATGACGTTCTTCCTCTGGGAACCATTGCAATTCAGTCAGACAACATGTCAGTGGTCTGGTATATCAACAAACAGGGAGGGACCAGATTTTACCCACTTAGTCATGAGGCCATGAGAGTTTGGGAATGGGCAATCTCCACAGGTTGCTTTCTCATAGCGACGCACATTCCGGGATGGTCCAACATGCTAGCGGACAGGTTAAGTTGGACTATACTGATGCCTTAGGAGTGGTCTCTGAATCATTCAGTAGTGGAGCAGAGCTTTCTGGAGTGGGGTCAGCCTTGCTGCGATCTCTTTGCATCTCCTTCCAATGGGAAGTGCAGCAAGTTCTTTGCTCTGAACCCCGAGCCAGGAGAGTCCCCCTGAGATGCTCTAGTCCATGCTTGGCTTCCCAGTCTTCTGTATGCTTACCCTCCAATACCTCTTATTCTGAGGTTTCTACAGAAAGCTTGTCAACTGGTGAGCAAAGTGATCCTCATTGCCCCATTTTGGCCTCGCCAGGTATGGTTTCCCTTCCTTTAGTCTCATCTTCTGGCTCCACCTTGGATCTTGGATCCCATTCAGGATCTTATTTCACACCCCTCAGGGGTTCCTCATCTGAGCCTGGATAGTTTGAAGCTCAGGGCTTGGCTGTTCCAGATGTTCTTCGTGTTTCACTGTTGCAGTCATTACATTTGGATTATCTGCTTGCAGTAGCCCTCAGTCGGCCTGATTAACAAAGTCTTGGGTCCTGCGTCAGTCACTATCCCTTCTTCCATGACGTCAGGTCATCAGGGGTATAAAACATGCAGCCAATGCCATTACATCAGTTTTTCTTTCCGTGCAGTGCCCGAAGCAGAAGCAGTTCACAAGTGCCAGTCAGCCGACTCCTGAAATTTTCATTTTCGAGTTTCAGAACCAAAGTCTTCAACTAAAGCTAAGTACTCCATTGGGGAAACTTTTTCTCGCTCCTTACCGATGTCAGTAAAAGTTAATAAATGCATTACTTGTGGAAAGCAAATACCTCACAAAGATTTTCATTCGTACTATATTCCTTGCCTAGGCCCTGAGCACGACATACCTTGCTGTCACTTTTGTGCTTTATTTAATCAGTGCACTATCCATCGTCAGTATATTTTCGCCTCTAAATATTTCGGTTCTCTGTTTAATTATCCAGAAATGTTGTTGGTTAGCCATCCGAATACCGGGATTCTGAAAAAACACAAAGATAAAGACAGAGACAGGCCGTTGAGGTCCAAAGCTGCCAACAATGCTTCTCCTAAGCCCGTCGCCTGTTCGCTGGTACTCAGTGAGGTGCTTTCACAGCCCTTGATGCCCGCTATTCTGATTCGCAGGCCTCTACTGAGACCCATTTGGAGTCCGGTATGCCGCGAGATGCTTCAACTGTGGAACCTGTGGATGTCTCTAGCTTGGATGGGCCTGGAGCTGCTGTGCAGGCACCGGCTTCCGAGGGTGTATTCAGGCCTACGGACTTGCATATTAAACCGACGCCTCCTTCTTTATTTAGGCCTAAATCTCGAACCATGCCTAAGAAACCGATGCCCAGGCCACATGCTCAGGCCTCTATGCCTAAAAAACAAATGAAAAGAATGGCTGAAGATCTTATAACTCTAATCAGTGGAAGCCAACCTCCCCCTTCCAAGAGACCTAGGACTGAAGTTGTTTGTGAATCTTCTGACCAGGATTCTGTTTTTTCTGATTCTTCTGATGATCTGGATTTGCCATTATCTACTTATACGGATTCTGATGCAGAGGACTCTATTCCCTCTGCTTCCCCTCCAGAGGATTTTTCTTTTGGTGAAACCTTACATATGCTAAGGGAGCATTTCCACTGGGATAGCCAGGATTTTTCTGATTCAAAAAAGAGGCTTAGGGATTTCTTACTCTGGCCTTACATAGGCCTTTAGCTATACCTCCTGTACTAGACATTGTTGATGATGCCTTTTTGGAATCTAGTTTGGCCCTGATTCTTTGCCTCCTGCTCCCAGAAAACCTGACAGATATTACAGGGTTCCTGATTCAGACAAGTTCCCTTTTAAAAATCCTATTGCGGATCGGGAGACTATTTCACAGGGACCCAAGGGCATTAAGGCTTCTACTGCTAAAAATCCTACCCCTTCTGATAGAGACTCCAGGGCGCTGGATAGATGGGGTAAGAAGGTTTACACTTCTGCAACCTTGGCCATTAGGGCTTTAAACTGCCAGTTTCATATGTTAAAGTATCAACAATATGTTATTGGATTGCTTAAACAGAAAATGATGTTGATTCCTGACTGTGCTGAAAATAAAGAATTACAGTATGTAATGCATTCTGCAGAACAGATTGGAAAACATATTTTGCAATGTGGATTTGATTCATTAGAGGCCTCTTGCAGGGCTGCTGTTACTGGGTCTGTTCTCAGAAGGCATGCTTGGCTTAAGGAGCAATCTTTGCCTGAACATGTTAAAGCTAAATTGTTGGATGCTCCCTTAAATCAGGACCGCCTGTTTGGCAACAAGGCTGAGGAAGTTCTTAAAAAGATGGAAGAAAAAGCTAAATCTATGCAAACTGTTAAAGATTTCTTACAAGTTCAGCCTCCTAGATTTAGTAGGCACCGGCCCTCTAAGAATTGGTCCTTTCCAGCCCCTTCCAGGTCTTTTCAAGCCAAACCCAGACACAGCAGAAACCCCATGTTTCAGTCCTAGACAAGACTAAGTAGTGGGGGGTTTACGCACCCAAATCTGGGAGTAGTAAGACTCCCCCTATGGAAAGCTGTCTGAATGACTTGCTTTTATAACTTCCAAATGGGTTTTAAATATAGTGTCCCAAGGATACAGATTTCACTTCCACACATTACCAACACCAAGCGGCTGGCCAGATCTACCCCCAAATCAGTGGGCAGAGGCCCAAAATCAAGTAGTCTCTCTCTTAAGCATGGGGACTATTCAGTTGGTACCAGAAGAGGAAAAGGGACAAGGTTTCTATTCGAGACTTTTCTTGGTACCCAGAAAAGGCAATACGTGGCGTCCTATCCTGGACCTTTCTACTTTAAACACCTTTCTGGTGATTCCAAAATTCAAAATGCTGACTCTTCACTATCTGTTTCCTATGCTAGGCAAAGATGCATGGTTGGCAACACTTGACTTAAAAGAAGCACACCTGCACATTCCTATCAGGGAGTCTTGCATAAGATACCTACACTTCAAAGCAGGCTACATGCACTATCAGTTCTCTGCAGTGCCCTTTGGCTTATCTACTGTGCCCAGGGTATTCACAAAGTGCCTAGCTCCAGTCATTGCATTTTGCAGGCAAAGAAATATTCAAATATACCCATACCTGGACGATTGTCTAATTCAGGCAGAAAGCCAGGACATACATTTGAATCATCTGGCCTTTGTTAAAATTGTACTGACTTGTCTGGGGTACACCATAAATTAAAAGAAATCACACCTGGTACCCTGTCAACAAATTATATTCCTGGGAGCAAGCTTGAATACAACTTCTCAGATGGCTTTCCTCACTCCAGAGAAACGGATTCATTTGATAACCTACTTCAAACAAGTGGCCACAAAAACCCAGTTATCTGCAAGGCAAATACTGCAAGCCTTGGGGTTCATGGCCTCCTGCATTCTTCTAATTCCATATGCAAGGCTGCATATGAGGAAACTACGATAGTATCTCAAAAGCCTATGGTGTCAACATTCACAGGATCTAGAAGCAAGAATTCCTATCATACCTTGCCTACGTCTAGAGTTCCTTTGGTGGGCAGAGGCCTGCCACCAAAACAGGGGACTACCATTCACACTACCCCCTGCCACCCAAACCCTAACAACAGATGCATCAGACTATGCATGGGGGGCTCACCTGGCAGGGAAGTACATTCAGGGCAAATGGAACCCAAGTCAAATGCACCTGCACATAAATCAAAAGGAAATGTTAGCTGTACAGAATGCTCTGACAGCCTTCAAGGACCACATTCTTCCGTGACAACTAATGGTAAAGACGGACAACACCACTGTCATGTGATGCATAAACAAGCAGGGGGTACACATTCTTACACCCTCTGCAAACTTGCCATGGCAGTGTGGAACACAGCCTTGAGCTACCAAGTGAATCTACAAGCTCAATTCTTGCCAGGAAAACTAAATACACTGGCAGACGGACTAAGCAGAAACCTCATGAACCCACATGAGTGAAAACTGGAACCGAGGATTTTCAACATGTTGACAAGCAAATGGGGGAGCCCTGATATAGACCTGTTTGCCTCCCCCCAGAACCATCAATTGGACAAATTTTGCACAAGGATTCCCCACAAGCTAGCTTGGAAAGTGGATGCTGTATCCTTCAGCTGAAAAAATCTGTCAGTTTATGCCTTTCCTCCACTGCCACTGCTCTACAAGGTACTACGAAAGATCAAATAGGACAAGCCAAGGACAATTTTAATTGCACCAGACAGGCCTCGCCAACACTGGTACCCCCTCTTGCGCAGTGTGTCATGCTTGGCCCCATGGCACCTGCCTCAGACTCCTTCCCTGTTGTCTCAGTAGGAGAACCAGATTTTGCACCCTCAGCTGCAAACCCTGAACCTAACAGCCTAGCTAATTACCTAATCTCTCCTTTACCATCCCTCAGTAAATCAGTTACAGATATCATTTTACAGGCAAGGAGGCCTAGTACTAGAAAATCTTATGCTGCAAAATGGAAAAGATTTTGTGACTGGAACCAGTCTCAAGGGATGAGCGCAGCAGTGCCCAATTTACCTCAGATTCTACAATATTTGACTGAGATGCTTCATAAGGGCTTGTCCTTTTCCTCCATCAAAATTCATGCCTCAGCCATTTCAGCTCATTATAGCACAGGTGCTCAAGCAGTTCCTCAGAGAGGCCAAAAATTTAAGGCCACCCAGGAAAGCTCCAACTCCAGCCTGGGACCTTAACTTTGTCTTGGAGAAACTCACTCTTCCACCTTTCGAGCCAGCTGCTACTGCAGATTTAAAATTCCTTCCTGGAAAACAGCTTTCCTTTTAGCAATCACTTCTGCAAGAAGGGTATCTGAATTACAGGCCCTTATGGCAGTGGAGCCTTTCATCATCTTTCATGTGGACAGGGTGTCCCTCAGAACCAATCCCTCCTTCATGCCCAAGATGGTATCCAGTGTGGCTCTTAATCAGTTCATTCATTTGCCTACCTTCTTTCCTAACCCACAGAACAAAGGGGAATGGATACTGCACTCCATAGATGAGCACAGACAACTTATATTCTACTTGGACAGGACTAAACTTCAAAGGAAATCTGAACAACTGCTGGTGGCATTTGCTGCAGGGACAGAGGGGAAAGCTGTTTCAAAGCAAACCATTTCAAAATGGATAGGCCACTGCATTTATTTCTGCTATAAGCACCATGGAAAACCTATCCCACAGGGCATCAGACCCCATTCAACCAGGGCTGCATCTACCTCTACAGCCTTTCTCAGTGGTGTCCCTACAAGGGACATCCTAGATGCTGCTACCTGGAGTTCTGTACATACTTTCACCAAGCATTATCATTTACCAATTTTCTCTAAATCCAGAGCTGGTTTTGCCACTGCAGTCTTGCAGGGCCTTATAGCTGGTCCTAATTCTTTTTAAATTCCTCCACCCAACCTTAGCTTTGGGAATATGCCCAAATGTAATGACTGCAACAGTGAAACATAAAGAACATAGTACAGTTGTGTACACTTACCATAAATGTAGATGTTCGAGTGTATTCACTGTTGCATTCCTGGTTACCCTCCCTCCAGACCCCTTTTCTTCTTTTGGCTCTACATCTACTCTCCCTTACTATGCTCAGAAAGCTTTTTGGTGTATTTGCTTTTTTGTTGGAGGTATATCCTTGTATTTATAGAGTTAATTGCTTCCCATTAGGGGGGCACCTGACATCTGGGACAAGAAAAAACTGATGTAATGGTGTCAGCTGCATGTTTTAGACCCCTGATGACCTGGCGTCATGGAAGAAGGGACAGCAACCGATGCAGGACCCTGAGTGAGGGCTACTGCAAGCAGATAACCCAAATGTAATAATGACTGCAACAGTGAATAACTTGAACATCTACATTTATGGTAAGTGTACACAACTGTACTTTCCCCTGATTGCTAGGACTTCTGAATTATCCTCTTCAGTCAGGTCTATTCTTCCAACAGGAAGATTTACCGCAACAAATGGAAACGTTTTTCCTTTTGGATCTCTCAAAGGAGTTTAGACCCTTTCACGGCTCCTGTCTCTGCCATTCTCGACTTCCTAGAAAATATTTTTCAACAAGGAGCAAGATCTTCTACTATCAAAGTGCAATTAGCTGCCATCTGTCATTTTCACATGGGTGAGAATTCTGCTTCTCTGGCCTCTTCCAGACTGTGTAAAGCCTTTATTAAAGGTACTTTCCTATTATCGCCCCCGGTCAAGGATCCTGTTCCCCCATGGGACCTTATTATGGTTCTTCAAGCTTTGGTCGCTGTGCCATTTGAACCTACAGTAACCACAGATCTTAAGTTTTTGTCTTGGAAAACAACATTTCTAGTCACTATCACCTCTGCTAAAAGGGTTTCAGAACTACAAGCATTGTCTATTAAAGTTCCATATATGATTTTCCATAAGGATAGGGTTTCCCTTTGGACCAATCCATCCTTTCTTCCCAAGGTTGCATCATAAGTTAACATCAATCAGACCATTAACTTACCTGTTTTCTTTCCAAATTTTGCTAACAAAATGGAATACAGGCTCCACTTGTTGGATGTTCATGGACAGTTACGATTTTATTTAGACAGGACTAGAACCTTTCGTAAATCTGATCAATTGTTTCTGTCTTTCTCTAAACCCTTTTTGGGTAAACCTATCTCTAAGGTCACTATCGCTAGGTGGATTTCCTTGTGCATCCTTCAGGTCTATAAGGATAAAGGTTTGTCTCCTCCAGGTCAGGTGAAAGCTCATTCCACTATTCTGCGACCTCTTGGTCTAGACTCTTATTGGATGATATTTGTTCTGCAACTACTTGGTCCTCATATCATACCTTTATTTCTCACTACAAATTGGATTTGACTTCTAGAAGGAGAGCATCCTTTGGTTCCACAGTGCTCCGTAATATCCTTCCATGAGGGCCACCCAGGAGTTTAGTAGCTGGAGACTCTGTCCCACAGGTTGAAGACCAAATTAAGTTAATTACTTCAGATAAAGAAGTTATGTCCTCAACATAATGTTCCGAGTACTTTTATCTGAGTAGTTCTACGTCATTTGTATTGAACCATCCCTCCCTCCTTCCTCCTGGCCTTATCATATGGACAGCCTCTTTGGCTGCAGTTTTTAGGTACATAAGGTGTTCTTTCAGGTCAGGTTCTCAATATAAGTGGCAGCAAACTCGATCTGGGGGATGGAAGGTAGTGAAGGTGTATTATGGGTAAGGGGAGGAGTTTGGAGCTTGGAGCAGATGCTAGTGAACTTACCGGCTCGGATCCGATACGGATCTTGTACTGAGAGGTTGAAGACAAATGAAGTACAACTGTTCAGAATGTTATGGTGAGTACATAACTTCTTTTTTTAGAACATTAGTATGTTTGATTTTTAGGGGAGACATACTTGCAATTTTGAAATTTCATAAATGGTTATTCTAAATATTTTTATGCATGTTTACCTTTTTATTGTATTTAATTTATGGAACAGGGTGGATTTAAAAAAAAAGTTTTAAAGTATTATTTCAACATATATTTATTATATAATGTGTTATTATAAAATATTGCACTTTGGTAATAATGCACTGACAACTATTGGTTGCTTGTCACTTTAAATGCTGGAAGAAAAGGTTTCTTAATGATCATGTGACCAAGGTTTCTTAAGGATCATGGGAAGAATATTTTGGAGGGTTATTTAAACTACTGCCTGTTAGGAAGGTTTATTCTGAGGAAGTCCTATGGGTATACAGGATGAAAGTGCTTGTTTTAATGTTTTTTTTTATTTTAATAAAGTTGGATGCAAAGTTTTAAACACCCTTTGGATTTATTTTATGGAGCACTAGAACATTGTGCTTGGCCATCAAGATGCTGACTAGTCATCTTTTATTCTTTCATTGGTTTGTCCTTGTTGGAATTATAAACTAAAATCTATGACATCCGATGTCTAACCCACATTATCCACACCCAGTGGGATTCAGTAAACTGAAATCTTCATGCAGGAACAGTGTAGCTGTTCCTGCATAGAATATGGCTTCAGAGCGATTCAGTAAACTACTGTTCTGATGTGCATAAGCCTACCTACACTATTCTTGCACGGATGCCACTGCATAATGCCAATTACCTCATTTGCTGGTGAAAAATGTGCAAATGAGGTGAATTAGCAATTCAGCAAGCAGGCAGGCATCCGTCCAAGAATAGTGTTAGTTGTATAAATATATTCAGCTAATGTATTTTGCAAAAATTAAAATGGAGGCATGACAGCTCAAATAAAAGCATGTATTATAATCTTTAGGCATGCCAATGGCCAAATATATGGCCATTGGCATGGAAAAGTGTTTCATTTTTCTAAAAATAAAAGTTTATTTTTCTGACCAATCTCTGCCATTTAAGCATAGGGCAGCAAACGGGATTGTGCTGAAAAAAAAAAATGTGAAAACACAATTTTAAGGGAAATCTGCATTTTGCCATTATAGTCTATGACATGCAGAATCAAAACAATACCAGGGAACAGTGGTTGCTAAGGGGAAATGCTCTGGGGTAGTGCAGTAACTACGGACTAAGGCAGTGAGGTATGCAAATGAGGGGGAATTTACTGAATCCCCAAAATATTCTAAGTGCCAAACTGCACCAACTGTGTAGGTGCTATAACATGATTGTGTAGGCAGGAGAAGCAGCTGACATGAAAAGAGGGTGTGTCATGCTTGCTGTAAGCACATTGGAGCTCCATGGCTCCCGGATAAGCTTAGCTAAGTACAGCTGAGCAAGGGGGTGTGTCTGAGGCTGTACTGACTTTTTCCATGAAATGAAGAGAGTGTTTGTGTCCAGGGAGGGCCATTTCTCCGTATTTACATTAGCTAAACTGGTTTGCGTGGCACGCACTGGGTCTAAAAAAAAACAGAAATAGCAGGACAGTTTACATTTGGACACTGGGTTTCCATGGTGCACCTCGGGGCTTAAAAGGGGTGGAAATAGGAAGGGAAAAAAAGGGGAAAAAGGAAAATAGCAGAATAAAAGCAATCAAGTACAAATTACATAGCTAGCAGGTGGAATGCATCATATTCACCCAATCATACAGGCAGCATCTGCAGCACAACTGTGTAAACTATCTTACATTCAAACACCTTACAGTCTGTTTTCTCCCACAAACTCTGCACCATTGCCATACACATGTGGGGGAATTTTAACAGAAAACATGTTAGGGGTTGCCATTGCTTTGATCCATCAGTATGTGTTAGACGCTGATGGTGGTGAGGAGGATAATGCTGACAACTGCCACAGACCAAGGAGGAGGAGAAGAGTGTTCAGACCCAGGGTTACTTACCAGGGGCTACATGATCTGGAGGTAGTAGAGCACTACAGGATAGACAGAGACATAGTGCAGCAAATCATCAAGCTGTGCCGGCCTCAGCTCAGACCCAGAGCCAACAGAGGGGAACCCATCCCAGTGATACCAAGGTATGTGTAGCCTTAAGAATACTAGCTACAGGTACTTTCTAAAGACCTACTGGGGACATCATGGGGGACTCACAACCATCTGCATCCAGGGTACTTCACCAGTTCCTGGATGCCATGCTACCACATGCCAGTGAGCACATTTACTTCCCCAACACCCATGAGAAGAGAACTAGCAATATGCGTCTCTTCTGCTATGTAGCAGAATACCCGGAGGTACTGGGTGCAATGGACTGCACGCACATCCTCATCAAAGCACCACCTAGTGAACAGGGTAGGGTCTACATAAACAGCAAGGGCTTCCTCTCCATCAACTGCCAGGTCATGTGCAATGTCCAAGGCATTATCATGAATGTGTGTGCTGACACCCCTGGAAGCTATCATAACTCCCACATCTGGAATTTGTCACAGCTGTACCAGGCATTTGCCAGTATGGGCATCCCATATGGCCATTTGATGGGGGATGCTGGTTATGCACTGGAGCCGTGGATGATGACACCCATCAGAAATGCACACACATCCACATAAGAATGCCATAATGAGGCACACGCAGATCAATTCAGCGAGTGTGTTTGGGATGCTCAAGTCACGGTTTCGCTGCCTTGACATGTCTGGTGGAGCCTTGCAGTACTCTCCAGCCACATGTGCACACATGTTCATAGTATGTGCCATGCTACACAGAATGATCCTGTGGAAACAGCTGCAGCAGGAACAGCACAGGGAAGGGCCACACAGGCCACCACCATTGCCAAGGTCCCCACAGGCACAGAGGGACTCGGAGGAGGAGGCCCCTGAACCTGCTTCTGTAGGCAGACAGAGGCATGCCCAGTATGGTCAGGCCTTGGCAAAGAGGCAACGCATAGCACACACACTGACACTGTAGGGACCCAGGGACTGACACCTTTCTCTGACTCACACAGACAGTAAAATGGATGACACACATATCACATTACCTGTAACTTACCATGTATAGGCCACTGAGGCGGCTCTCAAATACCATCCTCACAACTGCCTCCGGCACAAGGTAAGTCAGTCTTCTTAAAAATAAATGAACTGATTAGTATGTTTTAGTAACAAATCTATGGTAATGCTACATGCATGCAAGGGAATGGGGTGGCCTACTGGGATAGCAGCAGACAACTGACAGCTATGTGGGACAACAGGAAGTGTCTGACCAATACTGGCCTCCCCACACTATGCAGTAGTACCCAAGGTGGCGAATCCCACTGCAGTATATGTGTGAGGCCACCTGATTGGGGGGGTCATAGGTCACAGGCATAGATGTCAGTGTGGGGGTCCCATACCCACCCCTCAGACCCACACAGCAAGTCAGCTGTAGAAAACCAGAGAGAAATGTCTGGCAAAGGCCGACAAAAGGCAGCAATGTTGAATTAACCCCCTACAGACTCACACAGTGATAGCACAGCAGTTTTCACAGTTGCAGTAAGGCTATGAAGGGTAACAAGTCTGAAACTCAAATGTATGTCATTACAATCTGACCTGTAGTCTTTACTGATATGCCTCTAGTCCCCAAGACAGGGCACAGTTGTATGTTAAATAGAACCAGAATGTAAAGTAAATATCAGCACAGTCTGTGTAAATGTGCACAGTTGACAGGTTTGCCCCCCCCCCCCATATACCCACAGAAATGCAGTAATGTGTATGTTTGCAGAGAAACAGCAGCACAGCACACATTGGCAGGGCTGTCCCAATATACATGAAAACATGTTGCACGTCTACAATATGCAGGGGTCAATGAGTTATGTGTATGTGTGGTTAATACTGTCAGCATCTGGCCAGCATGTTCTCCTGGCTGTCATCTTGTAGTGCCATAGGTACAGTGCTGTCTTTGACAGGGCCATGTGCAGATAACTGCAGTGCCAACTATTATGCATTTCAGTTAACACCTACTGCTCTGCCACTGACATACCTGCAAGTCACAGTGCTATGTGGACTATACTACACATATAATGGACTTCTTGAAGGCTGTGTAGCCAAGGTGCTAAGGCTTTTGTGAATATAGTACTTTCTGTTACTATTGCCAGTGGTTATTTTCAATAATTATTTTTTTTATGTTTGCTTTTACATGTAATGGGCATGCCTGCACAGTAGAATGCACTCTGTACCCACACCCATAACTCCCAACTTCTGACAGCAAGATGTCTGGACAAGGGTAGAAATAAAAGTGGAACAAAGGCACAATGATAGGCATGTTTTGTAAATATCGCCCTTACATGCTGAGAAAGTTGGTAGGGTGAGGGGTTTGCAGTAGCTGGAATTGTCTGTAAGTTATGTAGTCTGAAACATTAATATATGTCATTGTTTTGTAACATCACTCTTCAATTATATGTAACTAACTTGCCATAAAAGCACACGTTTATCTAGACTGGATGAAAACTCTAGCCAAACACCTGGACAGTCTGCCAAAAAAAATACAGGTGAGAGGTAGGGCCACACCAAGATATGACATCTCAGGTTAGAAAGATACCGCACAAGCAGGAGATCCCCAGTCAGTGTATCACAAAGTTGCTGGACTGTTTACACAGTGCATCATCACTCAACTGGCTGTAGCCACACCTCACAACTGGCCTTGTTGGGAAGAATGTACAAAGCTGCCCTCATAATATTGGTCTACGCATCATACAACTAGTATTACTCTGGTAAAGCACAGTGATGATCTGAGGATGTCTGCCACTAGGTAATGACACAGTACATTGCAGTGTTAGACTACAAGTATGTCAGAAAAAATGTCTGCTAAACAAACCCAGTACCCCAAGGAAAGTTCTGTGTACTCCTGAGAGGTATGGCTATAGCACACAAAACCCTGGACTGGAGTACACATCTCTGAAATGGAGTCCTACTCTTAACTATAGGAGGTCACACTGGGTATGCTCCCACACTTAGACTTAGAGAATCAGAAGACATGTTGGAACTTACATCGGACTATATTACTGTATTGTGCATGTATGCCTGTGCATACAGACAGCTGTGTACACCTTAACTGTCCCTACACAAACACACACACACACACAAACACACACAGGATTACTGTGGGTGGCCTATATGTGATATATCTACATCTGTTGCGTGTGATGCACAGAATATATGGGCAACAGATAACATATGTCAAGCATACAAACACATAGATGTGGGGAAGTAAGAGACAAACAGTGATAGAGAGACACACACAGGGGGACACAGAGTGAGTCACACACATGGATACACTGAATGGCATACAGTCATGTCCTGCTGTGGACAGTGGCATACCAGTTGTTAACAGTTGCACGTGCCAGCATAAAAAGTGAGCCCCACTGTGTAATAGTGCTGAGGTTGGGGTTATAATGTCACATCACCTGCCTGTGTGTGTCCGTAGCTCTAAGTATTAGGAGACTGTTCCCACTCAGTACACTTCACATTGCCCTACTTCACAAAATCTGCTGCTGACATTCACCTTAGAAGTACCATTGGACACCTATCACCCCTTTAAGCTCTGTAGCACATGTGATAACTGCTTAACACTGTAATGCAAATAACTAGATAAGTAGGGGTTCTAATCTCAGTTCTGGAAAGTGTGTGTGTGTGTGTGTGTGTGTGTGTGTGTGTGTGTGTGTGTGTGTGTGTGTGTGTGTGTGTGTGTGTGTGTGTTTGGGTGAGAATCATATCCTTTGAGGGTTATACCATTTTGATGTGTGTACCATCCTTATCTGTTTACCACCTCCCGGTGGCATAACTTTATATACCATGTTAATGGCATCTGACTCACATGCAGCATGTTAAACCATTTTACAGGCCATAGCAGTCATCTGTACAGATGTCTATGCATTCTAAGAGATAGTGGTTTATGTCCTACGCATATAATCCATGAGGGGCATGTCATGTGTATGTAGCACTGCAGTACATTAAAGTGGATATATAGGTTTACTAATCTGTCTATTGCCAACTGTGTTTGTGTTACTGTATGCACATTCCCTGTGTCAGTCTTTACTGTGTGTATGTGAAGGATATACCATTTTGTTTCCCTGTTCCACCTTGTGAACTCAGGAATACATACCACAAACCTGTCATACACAGTACCATGCATGCCGTCACCAACTGCATCAGGGTTGACTGTATGGGAAAGAAATGGCAGGGGCAACAGGTGCTGACAGGTGAATCTTTTGAGGTTAATCTAATGGCTAAGCTTGTGAGGGACCTACTGACAGTACTCCAGTAACCTGTTCTGTATGTATTAGCCTGTGTGGTACTACATAACACTGAGGTGACATGTCTCAAGGCTACCAGTCTGTGACAAGGGGTATGTATGCAACAGTGTCCCTCACACACTGTTACATGCATACACATGGAAATGGTTGGTATATTTACACTCTGCCATACTCCATGTTGGTAATGTCTGCAGGGCCACAGTCTGCAGACACACAGACACCTGGAACACAAACCAAATACAGCATGTCAGACTACATTCAATCAGTGGTACTAGCAACAGTAATGCATCATGGCTAATAAGGTATTTACACCTTTATGTGTACCCATAACAAATGCAAGCAAACAGCACCTTACACAGTATTATATAGCTACACTGTACTATATTCACCCTGTGCATCAGACCCATATTAGCATGTCCCTGCATTGATGGTATGGATGACAGGGATGTGGCACAGGTATCATCATATGCACAGGGTGTGGTGTGGGTTTTCCAGAGGACTAGGCTGGGCCATATGGTTGACATCATGTGTGTATGTTTGGAGGGGTATCCTGTAGATGGGCTGTGCAGAGGTGCTGTGTGTGTGTCTGGAGGTGACCTGCCAGTGATACAGATGTGTGTGTGTATGTGTGTGTGTGTGTGCGTGTATGTATGCACACATTCACGCCATGTGGCTGCCCTACATAGGGGTATGTTGGACAGCTGTGGAACATACATGGCAGGGTGTCTAGTTCACTATCTCTGACCACAGACACGGGAACTGGTCCTGCCAGGGGTCTCACTGGAATCACCAGGCCCATGGCCAGATGCAGTACTGCTTCCTGATGGTGACTGCTGTCTGCTGGATCTGAGTCCCTGATGAGACCGGCCAGGACCATCTGCCCATGGCCTTCTCCATTGTGATGTGGACAGTAACCCCCCTTCGGTAGTGCTGGTGTCACTGCCTCTACAGGAGTGTGAAGGTGCATGGCCCTGTAGACTCTCAGCTGATGTAGGTGCTGATGCCCATCTCCCACCACTCGCTCTAGCACAGACATACCACGGTCAAGGATTGCCAAGGTCTCACCCCACTGTCTACTCAGGACCTCAGTATTTTGGTGTGTGGCCTCAACAAGGTCATGTATGTTGCCACGTAAGTCAGGAAGAGGTGCATCCAACACCCTGAGTATTTGTCTGGTGTTATATTCACTATGTGACTGTGCATCCCTGGCAGCCTGAAACATGCGTCTGGTGACACTTGCTGTGGCACTTGTGACAGTGGCTTGATGAGCAGCAGTCCTCCTGCAAGCACCCCTGTCCATCCACCTGTGTGGGACTATGCCTGCACTATGGCCATGGCCATTGTCTACACTCACACCTGCCATAGTCACCACACTAGCCTGTTCCATGCCACCACCTGCCAAATATCCATCATCTGTGGCTGCTGGGTACAGAATATGTGTGGGCATTGTGACTATGTGTCGGTATATTTTGTATGACTTGGGATGCCAATCGATGGCACAGATTCAGCCCCTGACAACCCCACCTGTGCCTGAATATGACCAACCATCATCATTGTCAGAGTCTGCAGAGACACTGACATCAGATTCTGAGCGGGAGGGACCATGATCACCATGTCCACCTGTGGGGGGAAGATAACATATGTAAATTTAACACTTGCACTATAACGTTTGCTGCTACACACACACACACACACACACACACACACACACACACACACACACACACACACACACACACACACACACACACACACACACACACACACACACACACACACACACACACGCACACACACACACACACATGCGCACACACACACACACACACACACACACACACACACACACACTTGCATGTGCGCACACACACACACAGACAAATACAGGTGAGGTGGTAGACAGGCATTACACAGACCTCACAATAGCCAACTGGTGACATTCACAACGCAGACCACTACATACACATCCTGGACAGGCCCTCAACATCATGCAGTGCAGCCCTTTCCACTTAATGTTACTACTTGTATACAGCTCTGTGATACGTGAGTAGTGTTAGTAGGTGATGGGCATTTAAGTAGCACACACTGCACCCATGTACACATAATTTCTGTTCACCTGTATAGCACAGTGGCAACTCCTACAGACCATACTTCTTAATGGAGCAGAGTGCCGCTGAATGTCTACGTGTGTGGCTCATATTTCTGGTCTGTTCTTCATAAATCCTGTGTTTGTCTGATACATTACTGGGATGATATGAGGACTGGTGTCACTAATTAATGACATATTTTGAATTTCACACTTCAAAGCCTGCAGTACATGTATGTTACAACAGAATCGGTTACACTAACAACCTTCTAAGCTTACAGTGGATATTAGAAGTTTAGACACCCCTGTTAACATGCCAGGTTTGTCTAATATATAACATGAGACTACAGAAATCATGTGATAACATCTCCCACGTTTAATGTGACCTATAACCAGTGCAATCCAACTGAAGAACAAAAACATTGGTTAGGGGTTACATGTAGAAGTTGAAATACATACAATAGGCTGGTTGCATTACTGTGCACACCCTTAAACTAATACTTTGTTAAAGCACCTTTTGATTTCATAACAGCAGTCAGTCTTCTTGGGAAGGTGCTTATCAGCATGGCACATCTCGACTTAGCAATATTTGTACACACTCCCTTGCAGAAGCCCTCCAACTCTGTCAGATTGCGAGGACATCTCTTCTGCACAGCCCTCTTCAGGGCACCCCTCAGATTTTCTATTGGATGTAGGTGTGGACTGTGGCTGGGCCATTCCAAAACATTGATTGTCTTCTGGTGAAGACATTGTTTTTTGGATTTGGATGTATGGTATGGGTCATTGTTGTGTGGAAAGATGTAATTCCTCTCCATCCACAGCTTTCCAGCAGACAAATGAAGATTTTCAGCCAAAAAGGACTGGTATTTGGAACTGTTCCTAATCCCCTCCATCTTGGCTAAAGGCCCAGTTCCAGATTATGAACAGCAACCCCAAAGCAGGACACTGTCATCACCATGTTTCACCATGGGGATGGCATTCTTTTGGTGATCCACACTGTTGTTATTGTGCCAAACAAACCTTTTGGTATTGTGGCCAAAACGTGCAACCTTGGTCTCATTACACCGTAACACATTTCCCCAGATGCTTTTGGAAGATCTGATGTATTTTTCTTGAGAAATTCACCAGACCTGGATGTTGTTCTGTGTGAGAAAAGGCTTCCATCTTCCAACCTTACCTCATAGGCCAGATGTGGAGAATACGGGAGATTGTTGTCACATGCAATACACAACCAGTACTTGCTAGAGTTTCCTGCAACTCCTTTACTTTTGCTGTAGGTCTTCTGGCAGCCTCCCTAACCAGTTTGGGTCTTGTCTTTTCCAAACATTTAGAGGGCTGCCCAGTTTTTTGCAATGTCACTCTTGCCCCATATTTTCATCACCATTTGATGACTGTCTTCACTGTGTTACATAGTATATGCAATGCTTTGGAAATGTGTATGCACCCTTCTCTGGGCTGATACCTTTCACAAATGAGATCCCTTTGCTACTTCTTAAGCTGCATGCGAACTATGACTGTTGCTGTAGCAGGCAACTGACATATAGGATAATCCTGGTAGGACAGCTGAACGTTATTTGCAGTTAATCAAAGAGTCTCTGCAATTGATGGCAGGTGTGTACCCAAGAACACGTAATGCTGTAATTATATCGAAAGCTGCTTCAACACAGTATTAGCTTCAGCCTGTGCACACGTATGCATCTAGCTTCTTGTACGTTTTTTATGTGTCATAATTGTTTCCCTAACAGATTTGGTTTGTTTTACAATTGAATTGTACAGGTTATAGGTCACATGAAAGGTTGGAAGAGTTTGGAAATGTTTTATTGTGCTGTCATTGTTGTATATCACAAATACCTGGCAATCTAACAGGTGTATGTACACCATTTATATGCACTGTATAACACTAATTTATAAAATATGTCCCTAGTTTTGGGCCTTTGTCCCCCGATTTTGTCAGTGTTTGTCCAGAATTCTTGCATTGACAGGTTGTGAGGTATGCTATAGATATGTGACATCTCCTGCAAATAGGCCCCTGTGATGACCACTGTTATGCAATGCAGTTAACCCCAACACAAGTGAGCATGCATATATCGCAGTATGGCTGAGAGTAACAGTTGTGTGCATGGTCAAGTGCATGACCTTAACATGCCTGGGGTACTGGGGAGCCACAACAGGAAAATCCCATACTCACTGGCTTCAGGCTGCTGTCCCACATCCAGACCAGAGGGACCTATGTAGTTATGGGTGAGAGGTATTGTCAGCAGACTCACATGTGGCATTGGTACAAGATGAATGCTACTTTTCTGTAGATGTACAGTACAAGCTCTGATAGTACACAATTTGCTGTCCTTCACCATAGATATGCACTTGTGTGCATTACTAAACCCCACCCACAAATGCAGTTTGAACTGACATATGCATCTAGATACTCTATAGAAGACAGTATGACTGCTACATGATTAAATTTATGTGCAGTGTGGCCTTACCTGGACACTCATAACCTGTTGCCTGGATGCCACCCACGTCCAAGACTTGTGTTTCTTGTGTTGGCTGTTATGTGGGGACTTCCCCAAGGTTGGCAAGGAGCTCCTCTGTTCCTGTAAGTGTTGCCTCTATGGCTGGACCTCCACCTGTAGCAGTACAGTCCCTGGCCACAGCAGCAGCCCTTTGCCAGGCACAATGTATCAGGTCAGTTGCCCGATGCCTGACCTGATAGTATGTGCGGGCATGGTGGGCCAAGGTGTTAACTCTGTGGACAAGGTCGTCCCACATGGCAGTCTGCTCTCACAGATTTTTTCGGCTATTGCCGAACATACCCCATGGTGCTGGATTATGGCATTGGTGATGGCTGCATTTTCAGCTGCAGTATATGCTGGCTGCCACTGCATGTTACCTGGAAGATATAAGCAGGGAAACACATCAAATGACCTCAGACATTGACCAAAGTTATTTACAGAGCCATCAGCATTGCCTATCATTAGCCACCAGTTAAAACCACATCAACCCCCTGTCATCTATCAACACAGTGTGAACCTGCATTGCACTCCTGGTCCTGATGTGTCATGTTCCCCCCAGTGAGGGCCAGTACATTGCATAAACCACCATTCATCATTCGCGTTTGTGTAGAGGGATGACCGTGGCCATCTTCCTTGCAGATGGGATGTCAGTGGTGCTCAGGCTTTGCTTGCATACACTGTGTAATGGAGCTGGAAGCATATGCCTGAGTTCATGTAGGATGCAGACAGGAATGTTATCAGGTCCCATGGAGACTTGCTTTTGTTGACTTTGATTAGGCATTATGCACCTGCTCCCTGATGATGAGGGGAGGGGTGCGGTTGCTGCACATATGCATGTGTACTGATGGTGAGCCAGGGGAGGTGATGTTTGTTCTAAACCTATCTGCAGAAGGTTGGCTATAGCTTTGGTTTGTGTGTATGTGGTGTGATTGACAACCATTACAGGGTGGGTTGGGTTGTTGCCTCTGAGATTGCAGACATATGTGAAGACGGCCTTTTGATTGCCCTTGGTGGATGTGTGCAATTTGTACTCATAGTTAGCCTTACAGTAATCTACCTGTGACCTTATATGCTCATTCAGACAAAGGTTGACTTGCTGCCAAGTTGTTACCTGCTCCTACTTTGCCCTGTACAGCCAATATAGCGACCAATTATGTGGTTTGTGTATTGCTGCTGCCCAGCAAAGGGGATTACTCTACCTTGGTGGAGGCAGGTTTTACAAGCAAAGTATTACTGAGTCCATACAGCTATGTAGGTGGTCATATAGTTGTTTGTAGTAGGCATGGACATAAGGACATAACACAATTGGACACCTCTCCTATTTCAACCTGATAATCATGCTTATTCTAGTACCCGTGTCTGTGTCAGGGCAGTGTAACAACCAGTAGCTGTAGAAATCTAACTGTTGGATGCACAGAAACTAAGATTGCACACATGTACAACACGTACAGCTTATTTACCTGATGTTTTGCATCTCATATCTGTTGTTATGAGGCGGCCAGATGCTCCTACTCCTACATACATGTGCACAGGTAATGCCTGATATACATTTCTGTTCTATGTCAGTATAGAACACTATATTTACACTCTTGCTACTCAGTCGTTCCTCTCAACCTGTTAGAGCAGGACATCTGGAAGATGCCACACATACGTGGGGGGGGGGCGATGGGCCAAAATTAGTGACACTTTCTTAACATTGCTGTAACACACTTAAGTCATTTAATAGCACAGTAGCCTTTGCATTCACAGACATACCCTGGAGGATGTCCGACACTCATGTGGTAGGAAAAGAGGAGAAAGGCTAGGAGTGTGGTAGTGAGGGTAGGAACTTTTAATGTTGGCAGTATGATTGGTATGGGGACAGAGCTCGCTGATATGATGGACAGAAGGAGGTTGATATATTGTGTCTGCAAGAGACCAGATGGAGGGGGGGGGTAAGGCTACGTTTATCGGAGGCGGGTGGTGTGGATGGGAGGAGAAATGGTGTAAGATGTATCCTGAAGGAACAGTATGCCAGTAGTGTTTTTGGAGGTGAAAAATGTGTCAGATAGAGAGATGTTTATGAAACTGGAAATTGATGGTGTAAAGATGAATGTTGTTAGTGCATATGCTCCGCAAGTTGGGTGTGCAATAGATGAGAAAGAAAAATTTTGGAGTGAATTGGTTGAGATAGCTGTACTCAATGGTGAGAGAGTGGTGATTGAAGCAGATTTCAATGGTCATGTTGACGAAGGGAACAGAAAGGATGAGGATGTGATGGATAGGCATGGTGTTAAGCAAAGGAATGCAAAAGCTGAGATAGTAGTGGATTTTGCAAAAAGGATGGACATGGTTGTGGTGAATACGTATTTTAACAAGAAGGAGGAGCATAGGGTGACATACAAGAGTGGAAGAAGATACACACAGGTGGATTATATCCTATGCAGAATGGACAGTTTGAAGGAGATTGGAGACTATAAAGTGGTGACGGGGGAAAGTGTAGTTAGGCAGTATAAAATGTTGGTCTGTGGGATGACATTGATGATCAAGAAGAGGAGGAGGAGTGTGAGGGCAGCACCAAGGATCAAACAGTGGAAATTGAAAAAGGGTAATTGTCAGTTTGAGTTCAGGGAAGAGTTAAGACAGGCACTGGGTGGCAGTGAAGAGTTACTGAATATCTGAGTAACTACAGCAAAGCTAGTAAGGGAGACAGTTAGAAAGGTGCTTGGTGTGACATCTGGACAGAGAAAGGAGCACAAGGAGACCTGATGGTGGAATGAGGAAGTAGAGGAGACTATACAGAGAAAGAGGTTGACGAAAAAGTGGGTTTGTCAGAGAGATGAAGAAAGTAGACAGGAGTATAAGGAGATGAGGTGCATGGCAAAGAGAGAGGTGGCAAAGGCTAAGGATAAGGCATATGAAGAGTTGTATGAAAGGTTGGACACTAAGGATGGAGAAAAGGACCTGTACTGATTGGCTAGACAGCGGGACCAAGCGATGAAAGATGTGCAGCAGATAAGGGTGATAAAGGATAATGAGGGAAATGTACTCACAAGCGAGGAGTGTGTTGAGCAGATGGAAAGATAATTTGAGGGGCTGAAGAATGAAGAGAATGAGAGAGAGAAGGTTGGATGATGTGGGTATGGTGACTCCAGAAGTGCAACAGATTAGCAAGGAGGAAGTAAGGATAGCTATGAAGATGATAAAGAATGGAAAGGCAGTTGGTCCAGATGACATACCTGTGGAAGCATGGAGGTGTTTAGGAGAGATGGCAGTGGAGTTTTTAACCAGAATAGTGAGAGGATGCGTGAGGAGTGGAGAAAAAGTGTCTGGGTACTAATTTTAAGAATAAGGGTGATGTGCAGCGCTGTAGTAACTACAGAGGGATAATATTGATCAATCACAAAATGTAAGTTATGGGAAAGAGTAGTGGAAGCTAGGTTAAGAAGGGAGGTGATGATTAGTGATTAGCATTATAGTTTTATGCCAGGAAAGAGCACTACAGATGCATTGAGTGTTGATGGAGAAGTACAGAGAAAGTCGGAAGGAGTTGCATTGTGTCTTTGTGGACTTAGAGAAAGTACATGACAGGGTGCCTAGAAAGGAGTTGTGGTATTGTATGAGGAAGTCAGGGAGTGGCAGAGAAATATGTAAGAGTGGTGCAGGATATGTGCAAAGGTAGTGTGACAGTGGTGATGTCTGTGGTGGGAGTGACGGATGCTTTTAAGGTGGAGGTGGAATTACATCAGGGATCAGCTCTGAGCCCTTTCTTATTTTCAGTGGTGATGGACAGGGTGACAGACAAGATCAGACAGGAGTCCCCGCTGACTCTGATGTTTGCAGGTGATATTGTGATCTGTAGTGAAAGTAGGGAACAGGTTGAGGGGACCCTGGAGAGGTGGAGATATGCTCTAGAGAGGAGAGGAATGAAGGTCAGCTGGACTAAGACAGAATATATGTGTGTGAATGAGTGGGAGGATAGGGGAATAGTGAGGATGCAGGAAGTAAGAGTTTGCAAAGGTGGTTTAAATACTTGGGATCAACAGTTCAGTGTAATGACAAGTGTGGAGGGGAAGTGAAGAAGAGAGTACAGGCAGGGTGTAGTGGGTGAAGAAGAGTGTCAGGAGTGTTTTGTGACAGATGAGTACCATTAAGAGTGAAAGGGAAGGTCTACAAGAGGATAGTGAGACCAGCTATGTTATATGGGTTGGAGACAGTGGCATTTTTCAAAAAGGCAGGAGTCAGAGCTGGACGTGGCAGAGTTAAAGATGTTAAGATTTGCACTGGGTGTGACGAGGGTGGACAGATTAGGAATATGCATATTAGAGGGTCAGCCCAGGTTAGATGGTTTGGAGACAAAGCCAGAGAGGCGAGATTTCATTGATTTGGACATGTGCTGAGGAGGGATGCTGAGTATATTGGGAAAAGGATGGTAAGGATGAAGCTGCCAGGTAAGAGGAAAAGAGGAAGGTCTAAGATAAGGTTTCTGGATGTGGTGAGAGAGAACATGCAGGTGTTTGGTGTGACAGAGCAAGATGCAGAGGACAGGAAGAAATTGAAACAGATGATCTGCTGTGGTGACCCCCTAATGGGAACAGCCAAAAGAAAAAAGGGGGTTGGGAGGGTGGCCTAAAGGTTAAGTTGTTTACCTTACAAACACAAGGTGCAAGGTTTGAGTCTCACAAAGGATAATTGGCTAGGCTTAAAATGGCTCGCAAGGGCAGTTAGCCTAGTGGTAATCTATTATTTTTTTATTTAAAAAAGAAGGAGATGTCGTAATGTCAGTCTTCACAGATTTGCCAATGATTTGCCAGTCATAACACAACTCTATGAGTAAGTGACTACAAATATGAGGCACACATATGGTCAGTGTGCATAACACTGGACAGTTGAATGGTATGAGCTCAGTGTATCACATGCAGTTCAACACACATGTCTACAACAGTATTTTACTATGCAAATTTCCTGTAGAGGTCTCTCACATTTCTGAGACAAACATATATATCACAGTTGTATTTACAGAACATATGGATATCTACAACATCCCAGTAGCTGGCCTAGCAGTGTCACAGTCAGTATTGTTCAACACACACTCCAGTAGTAGTCATATGTGAGCCATCCTTTCCTGGGATGAATCAGGGGCCTGATCTGTGATCTATGTCACTGCAGACAGACCCAGATGCTATGGCCACAGGTTCTGATCAGCAATATATCAGTACAGCAAGTCTTGTTGAGACGTATTTGTTGAACTTCCTATTTCCCATTATTACATACCCCCTACTGCATTCCATTACATGCTTACTTGTTTGACATGCCTTTTTTCCCATGTATAGTTGGTTTGATTCCAATTTCTGTTGGTTTGTTTGTTTGTATGTCTGTCTCTCTCACTCTCTCTCTCTCTCTCTTTCTAAGATGTAGGGTATACATCTGTTTTGCATAGGCAGCAGCTTGCCTTTAGTAGGTAATGCTTATGAGCAGCTGATGGCCAGTGTCCCCAGTTGCTAATTGCATGCAACACAGCTGTGTTGTTATTTCTGTAGCCAATGGCATGGCAACACACTCCTATAACTGAGTACTTCATGTGGGCATTGCCCCTTTTCCTTTCCTGTGAGAAGGACTTCATGGAGGGGTGTGAAAAACAGCATCTCAGAGGGTAGTTGGAAATACCTCTTACAATGAAAACTGTGGAGATAGCTCAACAAAATGGGGGTGAATGATCCAGATATAGGGACGGAATGTAAGTATTGCTGTTATACAGTTGAATTAATGCTAGTTTAACAGGGTTTGTGTGGACATGGATTTTCTGGGTGATTTTAAGTCTGACAGTGCTGTGTGGTTGACATACCTCTCAACTGTAGGGTTATCCACAGAATGGCCAGAGTTTGGACTCTTATGTTTGGTGTGTTCCTCAGACATATTTTGTCTTTGGAAAATCAGTAGCATACCCTAGGAATTGCAGTCAGTAAATGGTAACATCCATTTGTGTTTCTGACTTCATATCCCTCAGAAAAGATATGTTAAAACAAACCCTGTTACACCAGCAACTTTCTCAGTTTATAATAGCAATATTTCAAATATGCCCCTGTTTTTGGGCCTCTGTCCCCCAAGTATGTCAGGCTTTGTCCAGATGTCATGCAGTAAGAGGTTGATAGGTATGGTATATCATTATTTAGTGACTTCCTTCCTGATATCATTCCAGTGATGTATCAGAATGCCAGACATGTTATTGGGAAGAGGCCTTATATATGAGGGCAAAGCCTGGACAGTTTGTGGTGATTTGACAGACTGTCAGGATTATGTAGCAGTGTAGTGTGTAAATGTTATTTGGCCTGTGTAGGGAGGGGGGTAGATGTAAGTGTTATGGCTCCTTTTCTATCTGACTGTGCATGCTGCTCCAGTTTCTGGTAGTCTATCATCTGTATATGCTTGTAGGGGCAGACTGAGGCATGTCCCGTACCACAGTCAGGATTCATACTACATTGTGAATTGGGCAAGTATATGTGTGGGTAGTGTGTGAGTGGCAAACATGATGTTTTTGTTCACACAGTCCTTATACTCAACTGTTCATATGGCTTACTGATATGTCACTGTGACTGTGGTGAAATTGGTTGCGGGTATGCACTTTCATACTGGTGTCTGTTTCTCAGTGCTATTACATCCCTGTAGTGCCTGATATATTTGCAAATACATGTGTAGATCCCCATAGCGGATTTGGGTTAGTGTTGTGTCAGTCTGACTGTAGTTTGGGCAGTGCTTGGTGACATGCTTAGCAGTTCAGTGTAGTTTCCCTAATGTGATGTTATCTCCAGATATGTGTAGGATGTACTGTTGTCTGACCTCCATAAGTGTTGTGTATTTCTGACACATCAGTGACATGATGTGAGGATTTAAGTCACTAACTAGTAAGAAGTTAACTGAGTGTTGGACTTGTGCTACATCAGTCAATATATGTTAGAACAGACAGGAAGGTGTTACTACAGCAACTGTGTCAGCTTATCTACTCTAGTATTTCAGATATGTCCCTATTTTCATGGCTTTCTCCCCTCACTTTATCAGGCGTGGTCCAGATCCACTGCACTAAGGGGTTCTGAGCATACCTCTCCACTGGCCGGATTGTTTCAGAATGTCCAGGTTTATTGCTCATATTTCTGGTCTGTTCCACAGATTCATTATTTTTATTTCTCTGGTAAATCACTGTGATGATCTGAGGATTACTGTCAGTAAATGATGGCATACATTTTAGTTTCAGACGTCGCATCCTTCAGAACATGTATGCTGAAACAAACCCTGTTACTCTTAACAACCTTCTACATTTATAAGAGCAATATTTAAAATAGGTCCCTAGTTTTGGCCCATTGCCCCCCCACCCCCCATTTTGACAGCCTTTGGCCAGATTTCTTGCACTTAGAGGTTGAGAGGTATGGTTCTGAGGTATGACTTCACTACATGTTAGGAGTGATGCTAAGATGCTATAGAATTTTCGGTTAATCATAATCTGCAGCAGATTGATTTTTTGGATGTCCATCTGTGTAGGGAACCAGACAATACTTTACGTACCACTGTGCACAGAAAATACCCACAATACAACAGTTTATTACATGCCTCTAGCTTACATCCCAGGCATATTATAAAAAACATTCCTAAATCACAATTCATCAGGATTAAGAGAATATGTTCATCTGATATGGACCTTGAGAATTGTCAAAATGATCTCTCGAATAGATTCTTACAGAGAGGTTATAATAAATTGGATGTTCACTCTGCAGTCCAAATGACCAAAAATCTATCAAGGGACACTTTGTTGGGTTATAAAGCCAAAGTTGCTAGTTCTTCTGTACAGACACCCAGGTTAGTAACCACCTTTGGTAGGAACACCTATCAAATGATGGACATTATTAATAATCATTGGAATATATTAACAACAAGCACACATCTGGCAAACTGGTTGGACAATAGATGTCTGTTTTCATACCATAAAGGCAAAAGCCTGAGGTCACACTTTTCTTATTACAAAAGAACTACACCATTGGATGTCTCTATTACTCAGACAGCCTTGTTGGGAGACAAACTCCTTGGCAATCACCCTTGTGGTCATTGCTCTTTTTGCAAATATGTATTTACCACCAAGGAATTCACAAGCAAGAACACAGGCAAGGTATATAATATAATTTTTTTTGCAAATTGTAGCACAGACTGGGTGATTTATTTGGCCACATGTACATGCAGGGCATTTTACATTGGACAAACATCCAGACAGTTTAGAATTCGTATTTCTGAACATTTGGGTGATATAAGGAATGCTAGGTCCACCAATGCTTTGTACAAACATTCTTTGATACATAAAACGGCCCAGTTTTCTTTTATCAGTATTGATAAGATTTCTGGCAATAGAAATTTTAAAACTGGATGGCACAAATTGCTTAACCAAAAAGAAACAAAATGGATTGTAATTCTAGGTGGTTTATTTCCACCTGGCCTTAATGACAAATTGTGAGGGGGTTATTGCCCCCTAATAACTGTAATCCATTTATATGTTACAATACCATTTTTGTTCTACTTGTTATACTGAACTACAGGATTGTTGTTATATTACAAATTTATTGAAGCACTATTTCAATTTTGATATACATTTTAGTATCAATATTCTTGGTATACTTTCTATATACTAATTGATTTTTGTACCTTTCAAGTTTATTCATATATATTTACATGTTTTGGTGATTGTTTCATGAACACAGGAAATTATGTCATACTGCCTAGTTCAAAATACTAATAAATATGGCCTATGGTTGTGTAGTTATCAAAACCACTGAAGAAAGCTGATTGCTGAATGGTATTAATAAAAGTACTTTAAGCTACTACTGCTCAGGGTGCTGGATTTCTTTTCTTTTGTACGTGTTGCGATTTTACAATGCATGTTGGTTAGTCATGAACAACTCATTTCAAGATTAGTTATAACAGACGTCATGCGTGGGTGTTCCAATTAACCCCATAAACAGATTTGAAACAGTTTAGCAAAAAGAACACATACCTAAATGGAACAACAGTATGCATTGTAACAGCTTGCCAGTAACATTGATGGCAACAGGCCACCAACAATGGTATTTAAACAAGGTATGTTAATATGCAAGCAGTCAAACATATTAACAATAACATAACACAAGTCCCAACATTTGGGTTGGAGCACAACATACCGGTAGTATTTGAGTAATAATTATTGATGCAGATGAGGGGTGGGGGAAGAGACAAAAAGTCCATTAACAACTGTTTATGTTCTATTTTCTACAACAGTGCTGCTCAATACTCTATAGGTCTTACATCTACCTATAGCCCATAGCTTCTTTAGTACAAACATACCTATTAAACTGTAAGCCTGTAATGGTATGAGGCAAACTGTGACAACTCTGGGTACTTGACTAGAGGGGGCTCGTACATATCAGGGTTACATATCTGGCACAGGAGTAGTACCCTGAATTGCTGTTATGTGAGTGTGCTACTGGCATATGTCAACTGGTTTCCTGTCTGTGTCCAGGATTATTTGCAACAGTGACCACTAGCCATGACAGCATGACACCTGAGAGACATGTATCAGGAACATACCTCTCAAAATCTTCGAGCATGACATCTGGACAAAGCCATACATAAAAGTGGGACAAAGGCCCAGAAATATGGACAATTTTTAGATATTGCTCTTACAAACTTTGAAAGTTGATAAAATAATAGGTTTTGCATTTGCATGGCTTTTCCGAAGGATATGACGTTTGACACTTATATGTCTATTATTATTTTCTAACTTCAGTCTATAATGATTTGCCACGGATTTGCCATGACATCACTACTTTATGTAAATCGGACCAAAAATCTGAGAGAAATATCTGGACATTCAGTGAATATCTGCACAGTTGAGATATATGATTTGGGAAGAGTGCATATTTTATGTACCTACCCTGCTGCCATTTGCAGGCCTGTGGTGGGACAGTTGAACAGCTGTACATGGTTTATTAGTATACCCTTCATACAGCTACTGGCATCATTTCCTTAGCTGTAAAACCCGTGGGGAAAATATCTGTTAACACTACCTGACTGTTTTTACATTTATTCCTGGTTCCTTGTGTGTAGATTTGCACACATCTTAGTACCACTCCCTGGATTTGAACCGCGTCTGGATGTGCAAAATTAATAACTAAATTATACCTCATTACAGTGAGCTACTTGGGAACTGTTGTTTCATGTTTCACTGGTTTCTGCCCAATAGTCTCTTGGTTAGACAGTCTGAACTTGTAATCCTGTGATGCATGCATGACAGATAGTTATTGTACTGTGCATTACTCCTTTGGATTACTACAGTCTGAAAAGCAAAGGTTAACACAAGGCAGTGCTGTATGGAACACAAGTTGATACTTTACATATTACTGTTCAGGGTTCAGAGCTTAGTGCAGTATATATTTCACATTTAATGTATATCTTGTTTTACAGCTACACCATCTACAGTTTCTCTTAACAGCTTGTTCACAAATGAGCCTCAGTTAATGTATGCTGTCACAACCATATTTGCTGTGAAGAACCTGTATACATTCTATATATGTCTACATCAACATGCCAGAATAAACACAACATTTTTTGTAAGGGTCTTTATTGTACATCAGTATTAGTCAATCAAACTTTTTTATTTATTCATTTCACACAGTAATAGTATACCTACTAGCTGTAAGCAATGTACTCCTTCTTAGCTATTTGAACAATATACTGCAAAATAGATTTCTACTCACCAGACAGTTGGTGCAGCCTCAGCAGTCTGTCACCATGGACTTCGATGTTCATAGTCCTCTCTGCAGCAGCTGTAGGGAATAAAAACACATATTATGCATATCTATCACATTCTCAGGGTAGTATTTGCTACAAACTACTTGATAGTGATAATTATACACTGTTAGAGCATTCCAGTCCCATCCATCTTGGATTCACTTGTCCAAGAGCACCCCCTTCCTATGCTTTAGGGTGGCATAGTGGTGCCGTACCTCCTCACCAGTCCAGGGGATGCCAATAGCACTGGTGAGGTCACGTGCAAGATGGTCCCAGGCCTCTGCTTTGTATTGGGAGCCCTGGTACTGGCCCTGCAGCAGTCTCTCCTCATTTTTTTTTATTAGGAGTTCAGCCATGACCCTGAACTCCTGAATGCTCCAGCATTGCACCTAAAAGTGCACTCCCTCTCCTACACCATCCATTGTATCTGCGCAGGTAAACTATACTTACTCTGGAACAAGCTGCCTATCTATGTCAAGCAGAGTTCGTCCCTAGCACTCTTCAAGAAAAATCTTGGAATAGGAAATTCACCCTGGGAATCACCTCAGTGGCCCTGCTAGACAGGGGCACAGGTAAATTGCATCCATGGGTGGCGTAAGCCAGGGAACCTTGTTGGCTAGGCTTACATAGGCTCTAGGGCCAATAGCCTAGTACCTACCTATGAACCTATAACAGATTATGTCTATATTCCTGCCAGCACCTTTTAAATAGTCCGGTATTCCTGCCCTTTGCTGTCATTGGACCATTTTGAAAAGGTTAGGCTCTGCTAAGCAGTGCACAAACCCACTAAGCTGGTTTTAACACTGCTTAAAGGAGAAGTTGTTGAGCACTGTTTAACAGTGTGCAGATCTGCTTAGCTGAGCTACCTGCTGCTTAGCATTCACAACTTAGCAATGGTTACACTTGCTAAGCATAGCTGAGCACTGCTAACCATTGCTCACTTTTAATTTTTTAAATATATTAGAATACTGACTTTATTTATTAAGTGTATATGTTACTTTACATGACATCCCTCTATGTGCTTCCTTTACATTGGCAAGGGATGTGACTGTACTGTATGGGACACATGTATACATGGGTGGCTTCACATGTTATATGCACACACACTTCCATTTTATACCAGCTACACTTCCCTGTTTGACAAAAAGTAGTTACTACATCATTTAAGTGTAAAAAAATAATTTTAACACTGCTTCCCCATATAAAAATAACTTGCCTATCTTGGTACGCCAACCATGAACACCTGCATGTAAAGCCAGGACTCCAACCACTACACTATCTCGGTTTAGCAATTTCAGCTGTATATTTTTATTTATCTCCTATGGGATGTTTAAGCAATGCTAAGCGGAGGGCCTTAACACGCACACTTGCTTAGCTATGCTTAAACATTCCTTAAGATGTAAACAAAATGTATGTATTATATTATTGTTATATTTTTATGTTATATAGTGAGTATTGTGGTTTTCTGACAAGTAATTGAGGACTGCAGTCAGGAAATAATGGTATACATTTGACTTTCAGACTTCTATCCTTCAGAAATTCATGCTAATGCATATCCTGTTTTCTATCCACTTTTCTAAGTGTGTGGGGCAATATTTAAGTGGTGTCCCTATTTTTAGTATTTTGTCCCCCCATTGTTTGTGCCTTTGCCCACATGGACTGCTGTCAGGGAATATTGGCATACATTTAACTTTCAGACCTCAATCCTTCGGAAATCCATGCTAATGCATGACCTGTTTTCTATCAACTTTCTAAGTTTGTGAGGGCAATATGTAAAATGTGTCCCTTTTCAGGGCTTTATCCCCCATTGTTTGTGCCTTTGTCCACATTTCCTGCTTTAGCAGGTTGCGAGGTGTCATACGGCACTTTTACAATGCAGGGGGTGTGTCACAGAACTTGTCACATACCCCCTGCATTGCTTTCCTGCTGCCAATGATCCTTTATTTCATTTCAATGTCTGCGGACACGGAAATACTAGCATAATATTAGAGAAATTATCTAATATTATGCTGGATCATGATTAGAAAGTGCCGTACGCACTTTCTGAGTGCAGGGGACATGTTCAATGCCTGTGCACAACTTGAACATGCCCCCTGCACTCGTTCATGATTTGTGTCCATGTAGCTTAAACAGCAGCAAGCCTTACATGGACATGAACCACTCCATGCAGGAATAGCACTATTCCTGCACAGAGTTTATTGAATCCCAGGGACCCTCTTTTCCCTGATAACTTCCCACTTTCCCACATTAAAATATTTCCATAATAAACCTCTGTTTACCACTTCTCCATTTTTTGAACAACTTTTCTTGCAATTTTCATGAGTATAAAATTCACCCTCTATAGCTGTCTCTTGTGTTTCTACAGAATCTGTAAACTCCAGAGTCAGCTACAGTTATGTTTACTTTTGTCCTGTGTACCACACCTGAGATTATCTAGTTGTGCAATGAATGTACTTCTGCAAATTATGTATGTCTTTGAGAATCATGCATAATTTCTGATTTGTTTTTACCTTGAATTATATGGAAGAAAAATTTCCCTTAAAGTATCTGTGAAACATTTCTCCCAGGGTCTCTGCTGAAAATGGGACCACACCCATTTGGACTATTGCAATCATCAAGAACAAATAAATACAAATTAAATAAATAGAAATACTTCTAGTATCTTTCAACATTTTAACTCATCTCTGTTGGTGCTCCCCAAAGTTCAATACTAGGCCCTCTTCTATTTAATATTTTTATAAATAAACTTCATACCACTACGATACTTGCCACTCTCGTACATTACATGGATGACTCAACCCTTGTCTGCTCTTCCCCATCTGTAACAAAATTACAGGAAATTACTCAAAAACCATTCACTGACATTGAAATATGGATAGAAAAGTATAACTTGCTGCTTAATGCAAAAAAAAAAAAAAACAAGCTTATGCTATTTATTCCAAAACAATACCTTAACCAGAAATACACATTTTATATTACCTCAAGTAATAATGCAAAAATAGAAACAATAAGCCAAACTAAACTTGTCAGATGACAACCTCAAAATTGATCACCACGTACTTCATTCCATCAAGAAAACTCCCCCAAACCTTGGATCCCTGTATAGGACCAAACACTACCTGACAAATCAAGCAAGGATTACTTTAGTAGCAACACCATGCATTAAACTAAACTAGCCTCCTGTTACCACAAAGTATCTAAATTTTCAACAAACTAAACTGGTAAAACATACCACTGCCTTGTATTAAAACAATTAAACTGGCTTGAACTCCCAAACCAGTTGACATACTCACAAATAATCATTACCCACAACCTGTAATGCTCTCCAGACAAATGCCCAGCATTACAAAATACGCTGCTGTTCTATTCACTCATTAGAGACCTTCAATCTAGCAATAAACTCCTACTATGTGTCAATAAGACATTCAGCACTGCTGGAGACTCTCTCTACTCCCATTATGTGTCAAAACTCTGGAATGAAATCCCCACGAAGTTAAAACAGATAGAAAATTTAAATAGTTTCAAAACTTTGCTTAAATAGCACCTATACCAAGGATGTCTCTGTTCTTCCTGCTCACCTGGCTATCTTTACTCAGATTACTTTTCCTCATCTCTTACAGCTACTTTGCGTCCCAAATTTTTGCACCTTATCACTCCTCCTCATACTGCACTAATTTCACTTCTTCCTTCTCTCAAACTGTACCCCTAACTATAATTCCTCCTTTATCCATTTATCTTCCTGCTCATTTCCATAATTTCTCCTTTCATATCTCTCTAATCACCAATTTGTAAGCTACATTACTAGTCTGTCCGTAAATTATTACTATCCTCAAAAATACCATAATCTGATCCTTTCCTTTCAACCATTATACTATGAATATATTGTTATTGTATTTTTTTTTTCTGTTCAGTAATTACCCAGTTTATGCTAATGTCTCTCTTTTTTTTGTGTTAAAGTGCTATGTTCATGTAAGAAATATTTTAAAATCATATAAATAAGCTCACATACAAATGTTTTTACCCTGCAATTATAAGTGTGCATTAGATAATCCTTGTGTAGAGAATAACTGATAATTGTCACTCGTTTTGCAAATTTTATGTTTAAGAATCATGCTTACGCATTTGATTTCATTATTTGCATACACAGTTTCTCTCACATACAGATTGACAGTCATATGCATGTCTTAATGTGAGCACTTACATATGATTTATACAGTGTTATGTGTGTCTATGAGTAGCCCTCTTCCAGCACATCACCACGATCCATGCTATTTTCTATAACGCAGTATAGTTTGTATTTCAGAGTATCACTGTAAGTCTTCCACTTATAAGTCATAGCAAGTCTTTCACTTGGTTTGATTTCTTTCTCTTGGTAAAAATTACTTATTCTGATTAGCTATGAAATCCAGAAATTAATACAAGTCTCTGAGGTATGCAAGATAATCTAATTCCAGAAAACTGTTCCACTATTTATAATTTAAGAAAACTAGCATTGATAAACAATGTAATAAAACTAACTTAATATAATACAAAGTTAAAAAAAACTGTTATAATTTAAGAAAACTATTATTGAAAAACAATGTAATAAAATTAATATAATACAAAATAAAAAAAATGTTATGCAAACAGTTTGTACAGATTATAGATTCATGGATATTCCTAGGTTACTGAGTCTTATGACCATTCATACCTTTCTAGTACCCTCTCTCATGCCACACCTCCTTTCTCCAAAGGGCCATATCAATCAATTTATGAGTAATTTTGTAGATACTGATCATCTAGGTTATGTTTGAAGGAGGATAGTGAGTCTCAGTGTTTAACGTGTAAGGGAAGTTTATTCCCGAGGTTTGAGAAGCACTGAGTTATAAACCCATCCCTCTATCATGTTTTATTTATATGCTGAAGATTTAGACCCCTAGTTCGTGCATTAGTGGAGTTATTGGAATTGCAGAGATACAGAAAATCCAGGACAATTGGGTTTCCAGTACAGAGGTAAGTGAGATAGAGATCTCCCCTCTAAAGTCTATAAGATAATGGTATAGAGGTAAGTGAGATAGAGATCTCTCTTCTAAAGTCTATAAATAATGGTGTAGAGCTTCCAAAATCTCATGATGTCCTAAGGATTTTAGGCCTGTGATTTTATTTTTTTTTTGGCTAGGAACATTTGCAGTATTTCTAATTGATGTATTTAGTGAGATACATCCCAAAGGCAAGAATTAGCTCAGTAATTGGTTTGATCAATATTGAGTATATGGGAGTGATTACCTCTTTAGATCCTGATGATATTTCTTTGGCAATTAGTTGTGATAAATAAAAGGATTTCCCGACAACTGTTTTTGTTATTGACTATATGCAGTTTCATTAAAGAGCACTATATATGAGTGTGTGTGTGTGTGTGCGTGTGTGTGCGTGTGTGTGCGTGTGTGTGTGTGTGCGTGTGTGTGTGTGCGTGTGTGTGTGTGTGTGTGTGTGTGTGTGTGTGTGTGTGTGTGTGTGTGTGTGTGTATCACGTTCAGCTGCACAGACAGAAAGAGAGATGGATTAATAGATAGACAAAACTTATTTTTTTAAATGTAGTAATCTTATTTGATTTCTGTAAAAGGACAAAAGTTATCCTACTGTCTGAATTTATACTCATTTGACCATTAAAATATAAAAATATGCAAAATGTTTGATATCTTTAAATAACTTGCCAGAGACTTCCTTGGGGTAGGTTTCCCATTCTGCCTTGTTGAGACATATTTTTAATAGCCCAAATAACTCCAGTGTCTATGTAAATGTTTTATTTTTATTTTTTGTGATTCCTTCAGGTTATAGATCTTGGCGGGGAGGCGATACCTGCAAGTGATTATTTTGGACTTGGCCGTGTAACAGAATTCAAATATGGTGCTAAACTAGGCAATGTTGTTCGCAAGTGGTTTGGTGAAAAGATGGTATACCTAAAGTAAGTACGCAAAATATTTAAATGTTGTTAATGATAGTGCTTAGTGTCTGTAAAAAAAGTGAATATTTTTCTTTGCCTTTTTAGGAGCTGGGGAGAAGGTTGGTCATTTATGCCATCAAAGTATGCCTTAGTATTTGTTGACAATCATGACACACAAAGAGGTCATGGTCCTGGTGGGGCATCCATACTGACTTTCTGGGATGCAAGGTACAGAATTCACCTTTTATAACTAACTACATTTGAAGGTCTTATGATGTCGGTCTATCCCTGTTTAGTATAGTCACTGCAGAAACTTTTTTCCCGTATAGGCTATACAAAGTGGCAGTTGGCTTTATGCTTGCACATCCATATGGCTTTACACGTGTAATGTCAAGTTTTCACTGGCCAAGATATTTTGAAAATGGAAAGGTGAGTTGTAAGCATCTATTCAAAATGAAGTCTATGTATGTCAGACATACATATAAAAATATGCATGGTACAGTCATTTTTTATTCTGTCCTTTCTTCCTAGCAGATGTATTTATTAATTGTTTTAAGTAAGGGAATATTGTAGGTGTGGTTAATACTTTTAAATCTGTAAAGAAATTGTAAGATTTAAACCTTTACAGGCTTGATTCCTTTGAGGTTTATGACTTTTTCAATGTTATCAGTCCTCATGGGCTCTGCATGTGTACAGCTAAGGTTTAATACTAATCAGTTTTCTGATTTTGTACAGTTGAAGTACATCATAAGGTATATGATCTTGCATGCATTCTTAATATCATTACAGTGTCCTTTTCTTTATAGCATCTTAATAAATATTTCACTTTTCTGTGAAGGCAGAATCCAGTTATATACTTATGCTATGAAATCTGAGAGATAGAAGAAAGGTTAAATTAAACAGAAAAGGAATATGGATTGTGGTAACTCTGCCCTGGCAAATAAACTGGGGTGGGGGTGGGGGGGCTATTACATTGGTTGTTCAATAAAAAAAAAAAAAAGTTTATGAAGTCTGCTCTCAGATTTTTAGCTTTACTGTATGTTCATACAGTGAATAAGTTATAAGGATAAGTTCATATAGGTGCATAGGAGGTTACTAGGTTATTGGCCCTAGGACTTCTTTAAGCCTAGCCATATTATACCCTTGTTCCCTTATTGACCAAGTTGTATGGCCTGTATTTGCAGTCGAGTCTGATCAGCACCAACTGCCCTTATCCAAGAGGGACATAGATGACACCCTTGGGATAAATTTATGGTCTCCTATCCAGTCATCTAAGTTACACTTAAATGGAGTCATTGAGGAGCTCTGTTTTACGTGAACTGGGAATTTGTCCCAGAGGAGTGGCTAACTTTGGCAAACATATCTGTCTCTCCAGCATGTCCTGTTAATGTCGCAGGCTAGGTTAAGATCCCTAGAGTGAGTGAATCTCGTCCCATTTGACTTACAGATGTGTAGCATTTCCATTAGGGCAGGGTCTGAGACTGCTCTGTAGGCCAGGCAAAAGTCGTATCTCAGCAGCAGCAGTACAGAGTACAGTGATAGGGCATCAGTCTGTCCATGTAGAATATGTGTTGAAGGCCTGAATTTTCTTGGTGAGAAACCTCTGAGGTCTCTTCGGCTGCTGCAGGTATATACAGAAGGGAGCATTGTGCACTCTATTAGTAGTCTGATGAGGGATGAGTACAGGGGAGTTATAACATCCTTAGCTGTGGATGCAGTGCCCTTACTTATGAGATGTGCAGCATAGAAGGCCTTCCTTACCACTGTGGACACATGATGATTGAAGTTAAGGTTGCTATCAACCTGTGTTCCCAAATCTCTCACTACAGGGTTTGAGCTAAGGGGGGTACTGTCAGTATTGTAATTTGCATGGACTTCCCCCTTGCCAAAGGTATGATAACATATATTTTTACATTTAGTTTAAGTCCGTGGCTTTGACACCAGTCTTTCATCCATGTAAGCCCTTTTTGTAGTATGTCAACATTATTGGGGGACTCCATGATTGCACCCAGTTTACAATCATCGTCGATCTTGGTAAACCACAGGCCATCCATTTTCACCTGGACTTCTGAGAAACAGATTCCAAACAGTACAGGGCCCAGCATAGATCCCTGTGGTATGCCATTGGTAACTGGTCTGCTGGTAGAGGTGGAATCCGTAACCTTGTCTGGATGGGTTCTGTCGGTGAGCCAGTTGGCTGTCCATCTAGTGACATATGGGTTAATTCCCAGCTTGGTGAGTTTCTCAATAATGACTGAGTGGGATATTATGTCAAAAGCCTTGGCTAAGTCAAGATAGACACTATGTACTGTTTTGCATTCACCCAGGGCTTTGGTGACATTCTTGAAGAAGTCCACCAGGTTTAATAACATAATCTACCCTTAACAAAGCCAAATTGAGTCAAGTCAAGAGTTTGAACATCACCTATGATGTTCTTCGTGTTTCACTGTTGCAGTCATCACACTTGGATTATTGGATTGATTGAGGTAGCCCTCAGTCGGCCAGGATACCAGAGTCTTGGGATTTCTGCATTGGATGCTGTCACCTCTTCCATGACGTCAGGTCGTCAGGGGTATAAAACATGCAGCTGATGCCATTACATCAGCTTTTCTTGCCGCACAGGAGCTCAAAGCATTAGCAGTTCGCAAGTGCTGGTCGGCCGCTACCTGAAATTTTTGTTTTTCGAGTTTCAAACCTGAAGTCTTCTAAAGCTAAGTACCCCATTGAGGATCCTTTTTTCTTGCTCTAACCGATGTCAGAAAAAGTTAACAAATGTCTTGTCTGTGGAAAGCAAATACCTTACAGAGATTTTCATTCTTACTGCGTCACTTGTTTAGGCTCAGACCATGATGTTCCTCGCTGTTGGTTTTGTGCCTTGTTCAATGCCCAAACTATTCTTCGTTGGGCTATCTTTGTCACTAATTTTTCTCTCTCTCGTTCTCTGTATTCCAAAATGGCTTCTTTAAACCATCCGACTACCAATCTTCAGAAAAAACGTAAGGATAAAGACAGAGACAGACCATATAGATCCAAAACTGCCAATGACGCTTCCGTTAAGCCAGTCGCCAGTCCGCTGGTACTCAGTGAAGTGCTTTTGCAGCCCCTGATACCTGCTTCTACCGACTCGCAGGCCTCTACTTAGACCCATTTGGAGTCCAGTATGCCGCAAGATATTTCTTTGACTATGGAACCTGCGGATGTGTCTATCTTGGATGGGTCTGGAGTTGCTGTGCAGACACCAGCTTCTGAGGGTGTATTCAGGCCTTACGATGTTCATATTAAACTGACTACTTCGTTTTTGACTAAAACTACCGAATTTCTCAGACCCAGAGTTCACACTACACCTAGGAAACCGACGACCAAAGCACATTCTCAGGCTCCCATGACTCAGAAACAAATGCTTAGAATGGCTGAAGACCTTATTACTTTAATTAGGGGAAACCTGCCTTCCCCCTCTAAAAGACAAAGAATTGATATTCCTTCTGATTCTACAGACCTTGAGTCCAATGACTCTGACCCCTCTGATTACTAGGACATACCCTTATCAACCTATGAGGATTCAGATGATTCCATTCCCTCTGCCTCCCCTCCAGAGAACTTTTCTTTCGGTGAAACATTGCATACCATAAGAGAGAGCATTTCCGCTGGGAATGCCAGGACCACCCTCAGTAAAAAAAGAGACTCAGGGAAATTTTAGACTTGACTCAGCACAGGCCTCTAGCTATACTCACTGTCCTGGATATTGTAGATGATGTCTTCATGGAATCAAGTCTTACCCCTGATACTTTACCTCCAGTTCTTAGAAAGCCTGACAGATACTACAGAGCTCCTGACTCCCACAAATTTCTCTTTAAAAATCCTACTGCGGATCCAGAGACCATTTCCCAGGGACCTAAAGGTATTAAGGCTACTACAGCCAAAAACCCTACCCCTTCAGACAGGGATTCTAGGGCTTTAGACAGATGGGGTAAGAAGGTACATACCTCTGCAACTCTTGCCATTATGGCTTTAAATTGCCAGATTCACATGTTGAAGTACCAGCAGCATGTTATGGAACTAATTAAACAAAAAAATGTTGTTGATTCCTGATAGTGCAGAAAATAAAGATTTACAAGAGTTAATGCATTCTGCTAACCAAGTTGGTAAACATATCTTGCAGTGTGGTTTTGATGCCTTAGAAGCATCTTGCAGGGCTGCTGTCACTGGGTCTGTTCTGAGAAGGCATACTTGGCTGAAGGAACAAATCTTGCCAGACCACGTCAAAGCAAAATTACTAGATGCTCCATTAAATCAAGAATGTTTGTTTGGCACAAAAGTAGAAGAAATTCTTAAAAGATGGAGGAAAAAGCTAAATCTATGCAAACTGTTAAAGATTTCTTACAGGTACAGCCACGTAGATTCAGTAGGCATTGGCCTTCGAAGAACTGGTCCTTTCCAGTCCCTCCCAGGCCTTCACAATCCAAACCCAGGGGCAACAGACCACAAAGACTACAGTCTCAGGGTATGCACAGATCTAAATAATGGAGTGCTCCCACCCCAAAACAGGGAGTGGTAAGCTACCCTCTTATGGAAAAAATTCACAATGACTTCTCCTGCATCCTTCCCAGCCATGCCCAAGTACTTGCACCCCTAGGAGGGAAACTCGCCCTGCATGCAAAAAACTGGGAATACATTACCCAGGACCGTTGAGTGTTAAACACTGTATCCCACGGATACAGGTTCTACTTCCATTTACTGCCAACCCCAAGTGGATTGCTAGACCTTCCCCCAAACCGGTGGGCAGAGGCCCAAAAGCAAGTACTTTCTCTTCTCAGTATCAGGGCTATTCAACCTGTTTCAGTAGAGCAAAGGGTACAGGGCTTCTACTCCAGATTGTTTCTGGTGCCCAGAAAAGAAAACTCTTGGTGCCCTATCCTTGATCTGTCAATTCTTCCTGGTGGTACCAAAGTTCATAATGCTTACACTCCAACAGCTGCTGCCTATGCTAGCCAAGGACTCCTGGCTGGTCACCCTAGACTTAAAAGATGCTTAACTGCACATCCCCATAAGGGAATCTGGCAGGAAATATCTAAGTTTCAGGGCAGGCTCTTTGCACTATCAGTTCTCTGCACTTTCCTTTGGCTTATCTACTGTGCCCAGGGCATTCACAAAGTGCCTGGCTCCAGCCATTTCATACTGCAGGCAGAGAAACACTCAAATTTACCCATACTTGGACAACTGCCTGATTCAGGCGGACAGTCAGGAATTGCTACTTCAGCACCTGATATTTGTAAAGAGACTCCTAACTTTTCTGGGGTATACCATCAATGAAAATAAATCACATCTGGTACGTAGCCAAGAAATTGTATTCCTGGGAGCAAGCTTGAACACAACTTCCCAGATGGCATTCCTCACTCCACAAAAGCAGGTGTATTTGACAAATTACTTCAAACTACTGGCCACCCAAACCCAGTTATCTGCAAGAAAAATACTGCAAGCCCTAGGGTTCATGGCATCATGCATTCTCCTAATTCCATATGCAAGACTGCATATGAGGAAACTTCAATGGTACTTAAAAAGTCTCAGGTGTCAACATTCTCAGGACCTGGAAACAGTGATTCCGATCACTCCTTGCCTAAGAACAGAGTTCCTTTGTTGGGCAGAGTCCTGCAACCACAGTAAGGGCTCCCTTTCACTCAACCCCTGCCGCCCAAACCCCGACAACAGACGCATCAGACTATGCATGGGGGGCTCACATGGCAGGCAAATGCATTCAAGGCAAATGGAGCCTAGGACAAATGCACCTGCATATCAATCAAAAAGAAATATTAGCTGTACAGAATGCTCTGACAGCCTTCAAATACCTTATACTTCCAGGACAACTCTTGATAAAGACAGACAACCCCACACCCATATGGTACAGGGAACTCATTGCTACCCACTCTGCAGGTTAGCCATGGTTCTGTGGAACACAGCCTTGAGCAACCAAGTGCATCTGCAAGCTCAATTCCTGCCAGGCAAACAAAATTCACTGACAGACAACTTAAGCAGAAATCTAATGGACCCAAGTGGAAACTGGAACCCAGTTCATTCAAGCTTCTAATCCACAGGTGGGGGACACCAGAGGTGGACCTCTTTGCTCCCCCCCCAGAACCATCAATTGAGTAAATTTTGCACCAGAACTCCCCACAGCCAAGCATGCAAAGTGGATGCTCTATCCTTTATATGGGGAAACCTCTCAATTTATGACTTTCCCCTCTGCCCCCTCCTCTTGAAAGTACTACTCAAGATCAAGCAGGACAGGCCAAGGACAATCCTTATTGCACCAGACTGGCCACACCAGCACTGATACATGCTTTTACACAGTCTGACAACAGTGCCACTCTGGCACCTGCATCAGACCCCTCTCTGCTGTCCCAGCAGGAGGGCCAGATTTTGCATCCTCAACTGCAAACCTTGAACCTAGCAGCCTGGCTCATTCCCTGAATACATCACCAGCAACCCTCAGCAAACAGGTGCTGGATATCATCCTTGATGCTAGGAGGCCTCTTACTAGGAAATCCTACTCAGAAAAGTGGAAAAGATACTGTTCTTGGAGCCAGTCTCAGGGAAAGGACATAGCTGTGCCTACCTTACCTCAAATCCTAGATTATCTAACAGAGCTGCTCCACAAAAGCCTATCCTTCTCATCCATTAAGATTCATGCCTCTGCCATCTCAGCTCATTTCAATACTGAGCCACCCCTCTTCTCTCACCCTCCGGTCAAACAGTTCCTGAGAGGAGCTAACAATTTAAGACTCCCAAAGAGAGCTCCCACTCTTGCCTGGGCCCTTAACTTTGTACTGGAGAAGCTCACGCTTACACCTTTTGAGCCTGCTGCTACAGCAGAGTTAAAATTCCTCTCTTGGAGAACAGCCCTACTTCTAGCCATCACTTCAGCAAGAAGAGTGTCTGAGTTACAGGCCCTTATGGCTGTGGAACCCTTACACCTTTTGAGCCTGCTGCTACAGTAGAGTTAAAATTCCTCTCTTGGAAAATAGCCCTACTTCTAGCCATCACTTCAGCAAGAAGAGTGTCTGAGTTACAGGCCCTTATGGCTGTGGAACCCTTCATTATCTTCCATGCAGACAGGGTTTCCCTCAGGACTAACCCATCATTTATGCCCAAGGTGGGATCCAGTGTGGCTTTAAACCAATCCATCCATTTACCAACCTTTTTTTCCTAATCCTCAGAATGAAGGGGAAAGGATCCTGCACTCCTTGGAAGTGCACAGACAGCTTAGGTTCTACCTTGACAGGACTAAACCATTCAGAAAAACTGACCAGCTGCTAGTCAGCTTTGCTACAGTGGCAGAGGCCAAGGCCATTTCAAAGTAAACAATGTCCAGATGGATAGCACACTGCATCCATTTCTGCTACAAGCACCATGGAAAACCTACCCCACAGGGGATTAGAACTCAATTCCACTAGGGCTACCTTAACCTCTACAGCATTTCTCAGGGGAGTCCCTACCAGGGACATCCTAGAAGCTGCAACCTGGAGTTCAGCACACACTTTCACCAAGCATTACCACTTGTCTGTCTTTTCTAAATCCAGAGCTGGATTTGCTACAGCAGTCTTACAAGGCCTGCTAGCCGGCCCTAATACTTCTTGACTGCCTCCACCCTTCCTCAGCTTTGGGAATCAACCCAAGTGTGATGACTGCAACAGTGAAACACAAAGAACATAGTACAGTTGTGTACACTTGCCATAAATGTAGATGTTCGAGTGTATTCACTGTTGCAGTCCTGGTTACCCTCCCTCTAGCCCACTGACTTTTCTATACTTTCTACCTATCCTCTTTTTTGGAAATATCTCATGGAAATGGCATTTATGTTTTACTGGAGGTGATCCACACCAGGTAATTGCTTCCTATTTTGGGGGCTCCTGACATCTGGGGTAAGAAAAACTGATGTAATGGCATCAGCTGCATGTTTATACCCTGATGACCTGGCATCATGGCGACAGCATCAGACGCAGAAATCCCAAGACTCTGGTATTTGGGCCGACTGAGGGCTACCTGTAGGCAGATAACCCAAGTGTGATGACTGCAACAGTGAATACACTTGAACATCTACATTTATGGTAAGTGTACACAACTGTACTTCTTTGATGATAAGGTCCATGATGTTCCATGGCCTTGCAAATAAGGCTGGTTAGGCTTATGGTTATATAGTTCCCAGGGTCAAGTTGGTAGACACCATTTGTGCAAGGGAATTACTACTGTTGTTTTCCAGTCTGGTGGGACAAAGCCAGTACTTAGCTTGTGGTTGAAGAAAGTGACATGTTGTTCCACTAGGCCTGTTTTAGATCATTTAGTAAGCACCCTGGATGTTATCCAGTACCATAGAGCCTGTGTTTTTGGGTTCTGTTAGTTTAAGTATTGCTAGATGTCTGTTCTCATGTTGCAGTATTCATAACTGTAGGGAGGTTGCTGCCTGAAGCACCGTATATGCAGCCAGTATACCAAAGTCTTAGGAGCAGGGATACATGTGATGTTTGATGTCAGAGCCATAAACCGATATTGGCTATAAAGGTGACATCTGCACATACCCGCTTCATAACTTCTTTGCCGTAGTGATCTTCAGACCTCTGATTGCCAGCTTCGGGAAGCAGTTCGCTCATTTGACGGGGTCCACTACAGACAAGTACCATTGGGGGGGGGGGGGGTTGTTATCTATTCCTTAGCTTTTCAGGCATACATGTCAGCTAGAAAGGGGATGTGTGCTTGTAGAACACAAATTCCACACAAGGACATGCATGATAAGTGTTTGTTTTGTCTAGGGAAGGCCCATGACTATATGTCTTACAACATGTATAAATCATTTGTGCCTAAATCTCTTCGCAGTCGTCTGGCTACAGTCAAACTCTGTCTCAAGAACCAGAGACTCTGGCATCTAGCGTTAGGTATGGAGTGGCGAGGTAGATATTTCCGATGAGCCGCTCTAGGAAGAAGGCCAAAAAAGTTAGGCCCAATGCCCATGCTGCACCTCAGGTGTCCGGTGAGACTCTTGAGGCAGATGTTAACCCAGGGTCCCATCAGACATCTGTTTCTCAGTTGGATCTGGGAACCGTAATGTAAGCCAGACTGATGGAAATGCTGAGTATGTCTGCTGAGGTTGATCAGCCGTCTGTCCCTGATGGCGAGGGGGAAACCACAGCTTGTGGCATCAGAGGGGCCTACTCCTGCTCTGCAATCTGCCCAGACATCAGCTTCTAAATCCACCCATCCTTCAACGCCTCTGAAGAGAAATCAAAAATTAAAACATTCAGAACAGCAATCTACCCCTGGATGGGAAGTTTTCTCTCAAAATCTTTTCAGGGGATTCCAGGCCCTAAAATTACAGGTACCTCCACCTGCTCCTACTCCAATGCAGGCCTTAGAAGAGTATGAGTAAGAATACTCCTCCTCTGAAAGCTCCCTTACTTACTGCTCTCAAATTGAATTCTCCAAGGACTTCATTACCCCTGAGGAAGATGACTCTATCAGTCCTGAATTTCCAGGGGAAGAATTTTCTTTTGGAGATGCCATCTTTCTCATGAGAGAACACTTCAAATGGCAGGCCTCAGATATCTGAAAAACTAAAAAGAGGTATTTTGAATTACTTCAGATGGATCAACCCTCACCATCTGCAGTCCCTCCCTTGCTTCCAGACTTTCAAGATGCCTTTTTGGCTGCTTCACAGGCCCCCGATTCTCAACTCCCAGCTTCTGGGCACCCTGACAGGTTCTATAAAGTTCCTCAGGGTACCCAGTACCTGTTTAAGAATGCCCCTGCCGACCCTGCAGTCATAGCAGTCTCAGCTGACAAATCCTCAAGGCATTTGCCTTTTACTTCCTTATTTCCTATTGACAAGGACAGCAAGTTTATGGATAGGCTAGGAAAGAAGGTCTATACTTCTTCCACTCTTGCTATCAGAGCCCTAAACTATCAAACCTTCACAGACATCATAGTGGTGCAGTGGTTGCATTGTCGCCTCACAGCAAGAAAATCTCTGGTTTGATTCTCGGCTGGGGTGTCTTCTGTGTGGAGTCTGCATGTCCTCCCTGCATTTGTGTGGGTTTCCTCCGGGTGCTCTGGTTTTCTCCCACGTTACAAAGACATGTATCTGGACCGTTTCTCCCTAGGCCTCTGCTGAAATTTGGCTTTGTTCCAAGTCAGACTTTCCTGGTTAACAAATGTTAAATAAATAAAATAAATAAATAAAAACTCCACATGGCCATGTTTGTTCTATACACCATTTTTAAGGCTGCAGCCCTCTTGCCTGATGTACCAGACTCACCTGCTAAGACCCAACTAAACTCCATTCTCTCCAGTGCCTCACAGGTGACTAGGCACTCCATTAAGTGCAGTTACAATGCAGTGGAGGCCTCTTCAAAATCTGCAGCCTTAGATTCTGTATTGAGAAGATACTCCTGGGTGAAGCTACAACCTCTCCCTATGGATATACAAACGAACTTGTTGGATGCACCACTATATAATAAGGCCCTTTTTGGTGAAGCATCTGCAGAACTCTTCAAAACCCTAAAAGAAAAGGGAAAGGAGCTGCAAAATTTAAAAACATTTACTGGTTTCACCTATCCCTAGGTACCATAGAAGCTACCCTCAAAGGACTACCTTTGTTAAGAGACAGAAATCTCATTCTGCTCCATCACAGTCTAAAGGACATAGGCAACCTAGGAAACATTCCACTCCTAGACCCCCTTTCTTCGGTAATAAAACTCCCTTTCTGACCATGATAGAACCCCTCAACTGTGACTCAAACCCACTTCCTCACTCCACCCCATTGTCCCTTCACCTCACCCTCTCCCTACCCTCATGGTGGAAGATCAACTCAGAGGCCTGTGTGCTCTCCATAATTTAAAAAGGTTGTTTTATGACTTGGTGGGATCTACTCCCCTTCCAGGGGATACCCCAGCCCCCTTCATGTCAGCTCCATCTTTTCCCCTGTATTCTGGATGAACTTCCGGCCCGGGTCACCATAGAAAGGGTCCCACCACTCCAGGTTAACAAGGGATTTTACTCAAGGATGTTTTTGATCCCAAGAAAAGATAGTCCATGGAGACCAGTTCTGGATTTGTCCATGCTCAGCTAGTCAACCTTTATCTCAAGGTTCCCACCTTCAGAATGCTCACCTTGCAGCTGCTGTTGCCCCTTATCCCCCCACCTGGCCTTTGTGGTATCCCTGGATCTGAAGAACACCTACCTTCACATTCCCATTCACCCCTGCTACAGGAAATACCTACATTTCTCAGTAGGTTCCTTCCATTTTCAATTTTCTGCATTACCTTTTAGGCACTCCACAGCCCCCAAGGTGTTCACAAAGTCTTTAGCACAAGTGATGCCCACTGCAGAACACAGGGCATTCAAATATACCTATATCTAGATGACCTGTTAATACTTTGCCAGGACCTTCACATCCTGCAACATCACCTACTTCTGGTGACCAGAACCCTGGCAGACCTGGGCTTACTGTGAACTATGAGAAGTCCCACCTGACCCCTACAAAAGACCTAGTCTTTCTAGGGTGCAGGATAAGAACTGACAAGATGTCAGCCTTCATCCCCTGTCAGAAAGTAAAAGACCTCACTCTTTACCTTCAGAAGTTTCTCTCTCTTCAAACACTTTCAACCAGAGAATTTCTGAGAATACTGGGCCATATGGCATCCTTGATACCAATGCTCCCTCTGGCAAGGCTGCATATCAGGAAGATCCAGTGGGTACTAAAGAATCATTGGAATCGACATTCTTATCCTCTGGATATTTCACTTCCCTTACTACCATGCCTGAAATAAAGAGTTGGAATGGTGGATTACAGCCATCAATCTCAACCAGGGCATACCTTTGCAGTTACCTGTACCCTCAGCAAATCTTCCCAGATGTTTCAGACCTGGGTTGGGGGCAGTTTTACAACATCAGCAAAAATTAAGCAAAGTGTAGGGAGAGTGGGCTCTACTCAGGCAAAGGGATCACATCAATATCAAAGAGATGAGGGCCCTTTACTTAGCACTACAGATCTTCCAATCAGCCCTTCTACCAGGCACTTTGAAAGTAGTCACAGACAATATGACTGTCTTGTGGTACATAACCAAGCAGGGTGGTGGTGGTGGGGGGGGGGGGGGCAAGGTCTTAGCCTGTTTGGAGCCTAGCCATTCAGATTTGGTCTCTAGTCTCAACTCTGTACATCCACCTTCAAGAAGTGTACATTCCTTCAGCAGAGAATGCAATGGCAGACACCCTCAGCAGAATTTCTGCACCCTCTCATGAATGGATGCTTCACAGAGAGGTGTTTCTAGATCTTATATGCAAGTGGGGTATTCCTCAGGGAGACCTGTTTGCCTCCTCCCAGAAGAGGCAGATGCCTCTGTTTTGTATGAGGGATCCACATCCCCAGGCCTGGAAAGTGGACGACTTCTCTTTCTCTTGGGCAGGGATGTATATTTATGCCTTCACTGATTCAGAAGGTCCTCCTGAAGATTCAGAGGGATAAACCAAAAATCCTGCTGGTGACTCTTTTCTGACCAGGACAGCACTGGTTTCCCATTCTTCACCTTTTAGCCAAGGGCAATCACCACAGGTTACCCGACCATCTAGACCTACTCACACAAGACAGGAGGTCCCTAATACACCCTCAGTGAGGAATCTCAGACTCACTTTACAGGCGATAGAGTCCTGATCCCCTTCAGGCACCTATACTCATAGGACATACTCAATGTCCTGCAGGAGGCCATCAACCCAGTACCAGGAGAAATTATGTGGCCAAATGGAAAAGATTCTCCCAGGTGGTGTCATAAGAAAAAACATAATCCTTTACTCACTCCTGTACCCATGGTCCTTTCTTACTTGTGTGAGCTTCTACATTCAGGACTAACATACTCTTCTATTAAGGTCCACATGTCTGCCATTTCCACTTGTCTGCCTTTGATGTTCTTCATCTCACATTGCTGCAGTCATAACCTGTGGGTAGTCCGCTGTCCTCGGTCGGCCCGAATACCAAAGTGTTAGGGTGGCGTCGGTCATGGTCGCTCAGATCTGACGTCAGTACGCCGTGGTACTAAAGCGCATGACCGACGCCATATCCTCAGTCTTTCTTGCCGCATGGTCCGAAGCAGAAGCAGCGTTTGCAAGTGCCGTTCGGCATCCTGAAATTTTCGTATTCTGAGTTTCAGACCGAAGACCAAGTTGGGCTAAGTACCCCGTTGGGGAATATTTTGTCTTTTCTTGCCTCAGTTAAATCCGGATGTCAGAAAAAGTGAATAATTGTATTTCTTGTGGGAAACAGATACCTCATAGGGATTACCACTCTCTCTGTATTCCTTGCTTGGGGCCTGAGCACGACGTAGTCGGGTGTCGCTTTTGTGCTAGATTTAATAAGCGCACCATTAAACGCAGGTTAGATTGTGCTAGGCTTGTCTTCGGTAAGCGGTGTAACTACAATATGCCGTCGGATCCTCCGACGCCCGCTACCGCTAAGAAGCGTAAGGAAAAATCGTTAAAGTCCAAGCAGGATGAGTCGTCCGTTACGGACGCCGGTTCTTTAGAAACTACGGTGGAATCTGTGGATCCAGCCGAGGTTTCAGCTGAGTCTCAGGGGGAGCCTTTAATTTTGCAGGATGTGGCCTCTCAGGAGTCGGGTCAGGCTGAGGGGGCCTCTCAGGTCTCTGTAGTCCCTTCTTTGCATAAGGTGGTTAGGCCTTCTACTTCTGTCTCTAAGGTACCTTCCAAGGTCAGGCCTGGTTTGTCTTCCTCTGGCATCAGCCCTAGTTCTTCAGGTTCTGTACCTAAAAAGCATATGCTGAAAATGGCAGAGGATTTGATTACCTTAATCAGGGGTTCTATGCCCCCTCCAGATAAGAGGCCTAGGGTCGAGCCAGAGGTGGAAGGATTGGAGCATTCCTCAGATTACTCGGAGTCTTCGGCTGAAGACATTCAGGATTTTCCTCCTTATTCTGATTCAGATGCAGAGGATTCTAGTCCTTCTGCTTCCCCTCCAGAGGATTTTTCTTTTTCTGAAACCCTGCATTCCATGAGGGAGCATTTTAAGTGGGAAGGTCAGGATTTCTCAGATTCTCGAAAGAGACTTAGGGAATTTTGTTTTACCACAGCATAGGCCCTTGGCTATACCCCCTGTTTTGGATGTTGTTCAGGATGTTTTCTCTGAAGCTTCCCTTAATCCTGATTCTTTGCCTCCTGCCCCGGTCACGCCAGACAGGAATTACAGAGTGCCAGAGGCTCATAAATATTTGTATAAGAGCCCAAGAGCTGACCCGGAAACTATTAGCCAGGGACCTAAGGGTGTCAGGGCTTCTGTTGTAAAGAATCCAGTTCCTATGGATAAAGATTCTAGAGCTTTGGATAGGTGGGGTAAAAAAGTGTATACCTCTTCCACTCTAGCAGTGAGGGCTTTGAATTGCCAGTTTCATATGCTGAAGTACCAGAATTTTCTCCTAAGTCAGTTAAAATCTAAGGTAGATGCTTTGGCAGAGGGCATAGAGTGTAAGGAATTGCAGGATTTAGTTCATGCCTCTGATCAGGTGGGTAAGCATTCTTTGCAGTGTGGTTTTGATGCTCTTCAGGCTTCTTCCAGGGTGGCTGCCACTGGATCAGTTATTCGTAGGCACGCCTGGCTTAAGGATCAGAACTTGTCAGAGCATGTTAAAGCTCGAATTTTGGATGCTCCCCTTCAATCTGAAGTTCTGTTTGGTTCTCCTGTGGAGTCAGTTTTGAAGAAAATGGAAGACAAAGCTAAGTCTATGCAGACAGTTAAGGATTTTTTACAGGTGCAGCCCCCTAAGTTTAGCAGAAATTGGCCTACTAAGGGATGGGCTTATCCTTCTTCTGATTTACAGTCTAGGGGCAGATCTAGACGTGGTAGGGGCAGAGCTCATGCTCAGGGTTCTTTCAGGCCTAGGACGTGGAGTTCCCCTGCACAATCTTCAGGTGAGGGCAGGGGTCAGCCTTTTCGTAAACAGACCCAATGACCTGTATCTCCAGCTGCCAGATCCCTCCTGTCTGACAGCTCCTCTGGGAGGGAAGTTGGCACTTTTCAGGCAAAATTGGCTTTTAGTCACCCAGGACAAATGGGTGTTGGACATTATAGACCGAGGCTACAAGTTTTATTTTCACACCTTGCCTCCTTTCAAAGGCATGCCAGATGTTCCTCCTCAGCAAAAGTTGGAGGCTCACAAACAGATTTCTTTACTTTTAAAAATGGGGGCTATCCAGGGGGTCCCTCCGTCAGAAGTGGGCCTAGGATTTTATTCTCGCCTGTTTTTGGTACCAAAGAAAGGAAACACTTGGAGGCCAATTCTGGACTTGTCTATTCTCAACACATACCTGGACATTCCCAAATTCAAGATGTTAACTTTGCAACAGCTTCTGCCTCTGCTAGGCAAAGATCACTGGATGGTAACTCTGGATCTCAAAGAGGCTTATCTTCACATTCCTATCAGGCCCAGCTGCAGGAGGTTCCTGCGTTTTCGGGCTGGCACTTTTCATTATCAGTTCTCTGCATTGCCCTTTGGCTTATCTACTGCGCCCAGGGTGTTCACAAAAGTCCTGGCTCCGGTGATAGCCTTCTTAAGACTAAGGGGAATACAAATTTATCCTTAGTTGGACGATTGCCTGATTCTTGCTCAAGACAAAGTCAAGTTACTTCACCATCTTCAGTATGTTATGACAGTGTTAAGGTGCCTAGGGTATTCTGTGAACGAAACAAAGTCCAGTCTAGTACCCTCTCAGGACATGTGCTTTCTGGGTGTGAGACTGAACACAGCCTCTCAGATGGCGTTTTGACCCCGGACAAACAAAGAAATCTTGCCCTTTACTTCCAGCAATTATCTCTACGGTCCAGGCTGACTGCAAGGACAGTCCTTCAGGCCTTGGGGTTCATGGCATCTTGTATTCTGGTGCTTCCCAATGCCAAACTGCATATGAGGAAGCTACAATGGTATCTCAAAAGCGTATGGACTCAACACTGCCACGATTTGGACACTGTCATTCAGATAATACCTGGCATCCAAAGGGAATTCTTGTGGTGGGCTCAGGAATGTCACCTAAACAAGGGACTCTCTGTGACCCGACCAGAGGCGAGTCAGATCTTAACGACAGATGCCTCAGACATGGCTTGGGGAGCACACTTCAATGGGAAATGGGTTCAAGACACGTGGCCTCCCAGACTACAACATTTGCATATCAACATGAAGGAGATGTTAGCAGTCCAATTTGCCCTGATGGCCTTCAAGGATCTACTTCAACCAGGACAGGTGTTGATTCAAACAGACAACACAACAGTCATGTGGTACATCAACAAGCAAGGGGCAACCCATTCCTACCCTCTTTCCAGACAAGCTATCATTTTGTGGGAGACTCCTCTCAGTTTGCACCTCACTCTTCAGGCAAGGTTTCTGCCGGAGCACAGAACTCCTTAGCAGATGTTTTGAGCAGACAGATGGTGGATCCCCACGAGTGGAAATTGGATCCTCATGTATTTCAACAGTTGACGGTGGCTTGGGGAACTCCAGACATAGATCTGTTCGCTTCTCCACTAAATTTCCAACTGCCAAAGTTTTGCACAAAGCTGTTTCACCCAAAAGCTTGGAAAGTGGATGCTCTATCATTCAGTTGGAACAACCTTCACGTCTATGCCTTTCCTCCTCTGCCTCTTCTTCCCAAGGTGCTCTTGAAGGTCAGACAGGACAAGCCTTGCATGATTCTAATAGCTCCAGATTGGCCACGTCAGCACTGGTACCCTCTGCTGAGGAGTTTAGTATGGGAGCCTCCTTGGCCTTTGCCATCAGTTCCACACCTTTTGTCCCAGGCAAGCAATCATTTCCGCAATGTCAGGATACAGTCCCTGCATCTGACAGCTTGGCATATTCTGTTTTAGACCCTGGGGGGTCGCAGCTTCCTCAACAAGTTTTGAATGTCATTTTGGAGGCCAGACGGCCTAGTACCAGGAAAGTTTATGCTGATAAATGGAGGAGATTTTTTCTTTGGAGCAAAACAAAGAGCTTTGATGTCTCTGTGCCTAATTTGAGTGTTTCACTTCAGTATCTTACAGAATTATTAGACTAGGGTTTGTCTTTCTCCTCTGTAAATGTTCATGCTGCAGCCATTTCTGCTCACTATGACTGTGACCCTCCTTTATTCTCTCACCCTTTGTTTAAGCAATTTCTTAGAGGGGCAAAAAACATAAGACCCACGTAGAGCTCCTACTCCTTCCTGGGATCTCAATTTTGTGTTGGAAAAGCTCACTTTACCTCCTTTTGAACCTGCAGCTACTACGGAGTTGAAGTTTTTGTCTTGGAAGACTGCTTTTTTGTTGGCCATTACGTCTGCTAGAAGGGTATCTGAATTACAGGCTCTAATGGCAGTTGAACCCTTCTTGATATTTCATAAGGATAGGGTCTCCCTGCGTACTAACCCTACTTTTATGCCTAAGGTTGTTTCTAATGTGGCATTAAACCAATCTATTCATTTGCCTACATTTTATGCTGATCCCCAAAATAAAGGGGAAAAAATTTTGCACTCTTTGGATATTCACAGGCAGTTGCGTTATTGTTTGAGCAGAACCAAAGGGTTCAGGCAGTCTCAACAGTTGTTTATTTCTTTTGCTTTGGGTTCTCAGGGGAAACCTGTTTCAAAACAAACTATTTCTAAGTGGATTGGCCATTGTATTGCTTTTTGTTATTCTCATCATGGTAAGGAGGTTCCGGCTGGAATCAGACCTCATTCCACTAGGGCGACTGCCACTTCTACTGCTTTTTTAAGGGGAGTAGCTACTAAAGATATTTTGGAGGCAGCTACTTGGAGTTCAGTGCACACTTTTTCTAAACATTACCATCTCCCTCTTTATTCCAAATCTAGGGCTGGGTTTGCCACTGCAGTTTTACAGGGCATGTTAGCAGCTCCCAATGCTTTATGATTTTGCCAACCTCCCTTTACCTTTGCTTTGGGATTCTACCCACAGGTTATGACTGCAGCAATGTGAGATGAAGAACATAGTACAGTTTTGTACCTACCATAAATGTAGATGTTCGAAGATCTACAATGCTGCAGTCCAATTTACCCTCCCTCCTTCCCCTCTGTAGTTTGGGGTGGTTGTGTGGTTTGTGTTGTAAATATTGTTTCTACATGGGTGGTTGGGTGTTTTTCCATTTTTGGCTATGGCCTTTCTTTTTAAGGCCTTCTGACATCTGGGGCAAGAAAGACTGAGGATATGGCGTCGGTCATGCGCTTTAGTACCACGGCGTACTGACGTCAGATCTGAGCGACCATGACCGACGCCACCCTAACACTTTGGTATTCGGGCCGACCGAGGACAGCGGACTACCCACAGGTTATGACTGCAACAATGTGGATCTTCGAACATCTACATTTATGGTAGGTACAAAACTGTACTTTTCCTCCTCTGGCATCCAGATTAGTGGTTAGGCTCTTTTTAAAAGGTGTCCTCCATATCTGACCTACATGGGACCTGAATTTTGTCCTGGAAAAACTGACTTTACCTTCTTTTGAGCCAGCCCACTCTGCTTCACTGAAGCTATGTACCTGGAAAACAGTACTGCTGATGGCCCTCACATCTGCCAGGAGGGTATCAGAAATCCAAGCCCTGATGGCCATCTCTCCTTGCCTCATCTTCCATAAAGACAGGGTCTCCCTCAGGACTAATCCTTCCTTCATGCCTAAGATGGTTAATGAGCTATCATTGAATCAGACCATTAACCTTCCTGTCTTCTTCCCTTAACCTCAGAATTCCTCTGAGGGAACTCTACTTTCTCTAGATGTCCACAGACAGCTCGGGTATTATCTCGGCAAGACCAAACTGATTAGATTGTCTGACCAGCTGTCTGTCTCCTTTCACCCAAGGGCCTTGGGGAAGGCAATCTCTAAACAGACTATCTCTTCATGGATATCTAACGCTATCTCTGCATATTACTCCCTTCATGGCAAAACCCTATCTGAAAGTGTGAGGGCTTATTCCACTAGGGCAGCTGCCTCATCAGCTGCTTTCTTCAAAGGGATAGACTACACTTCTGTCCTAGAAGCTGCTACCTGGTCATCAGTCCATACCTTTACCAGACATTACAAACTAGATTTGTCTTGTAGGGCCAGAAGTGGGTTTGCTAGGTCCATTCTACATGGCCTTATAGACCAGGAACCTCATCCCTCCTCCCAGGCTCGTACCTAAAGCTGTGGTACTCTCCGTACAGTTATGAATACTGCAACATGAGAATAGAAATAGTTAAAAACTTACCATAACCTTAGATTTTCTTCTCTTCCATGTTGCAGTATTCAGTCCCACCCTCCAACCCCCTCTTTAATTATTTAGCCACCTGAGGGGACAGATTTCTCTCCATCTACCAAATCTCAGCATCAGGCATATGTCTCCATGAAGCACCCTTTGGCCTGGTCTTACATGTGGGTCTGAAAAGTTTCCTCCTTCCTCTTCTTTGCTTTCAGGGGAACTACTGTATGAAGCAGTACATTCTGAAGGGGATACATACAGACATCACTTTTTATAGCCAACGCTGGTTTATGGCTGTAACATCAAATGTCACATGTACCCCTGCTCCTAAGACTTTGGTATACTGGCTGGATGTCCAGTGGTGCATGGAGCAACCTCCCTACAGTTATGAATATTGCAACATGGAAGAGAAGGCCATCTAAGGTATTATGGCACGTTCTTACACAACTATTCTTTTTGCCTTAATTCAGTATTTTTAAATGTAAGTACCATCAAATTGATCACAAAATTTAGTTTTAAATATGCCATAAATATATTCTATGCATTGTTCTATTGTAAATGGCCTCTATGATGATTGAAATGTATTAAGTACATTGTCATAAGGACCCAGTGAGTAGTAGGTCAGAGGCATTCCTATCAAATAGCCACATACTCATTGCTTCTAAGAGTTAAGAACTTAATAGCCATTAAATTACAACAAGAATTCATTTAAAGAAAGAAAAGAAGTTGTAGAAACCAGCTTGCAGCCAGGCTATAGAATCTTATGGTGAGTCACATCCTGTTGTGCCTCCCCATTTTGTTTTTCAGGAAGTTAAAAATGCAGTGCTCTTAACTTAAACAAAAAGCATCTTATATGTCTGACTCCTTGGTGTTAGTACATCTGGTTTTAAGATGTTAGTATGCCTAACTTCTAGGTGTTAGTATGTCTGACTACTAGGCATTAGTATATGAGACTTTTGGGTGCTAATAAGTAACGTGTTTAATGTCTAGGTACTCACATGTCTGACTTGTAGGTGTTATTTCTTCTGACTCCTAGGTGTTACTACATCTGACTGCTAGGTTTTAGTATGTTCATAGATTCATAGGTGTGTACTAGGCTAATGACCACTAGTTCATTTTTAAGCCTAGCCATGTGGGTAAGCAGGGACTTGGGAAATGAACCATTTACCATCCGCCGTTGTATATTAGAGACATAGATGCCAAACCATTGATGAATTTCATGTTCCCCATCCAATTGTCCAAGTTACACTTGAACTGGGTTAGGGAAGAACATGGATGGGGACCTGTTCCAGAAAAGAGGTAGTCACTGGGATACATACCTGTCTCTCTTGTAGGTCTTATTTATATCAAAGGCAAGGTTTCAACCTTTAGTACAGGTAATTCTGCTGTTGCTTGTTTTGTGGTTATGTAGGAGGTCCAACAAGGAGGGATGTGACAATGCCTTGTGTGGCAGGCATAGATCTCCCCTCAACAGCCTGAAGGAGACAATATACAGGAATAGGGTTTTGAGGTGGTCTCCATAAGGCATGTTACTTACACCCTGTATTATTTTAGTGAGGAACCTCTGTGGGCATTCCAGTTGCTGGATGTACCTCCTCTGATGAATGCAGAATACTGTAGAACAATGACCTCCTTGGACCTAGATACCATACCTTTATTTCTAAATTTTACAATAGAGAATAATTTCCTCAGTACTGTAGAAACATAATGATCAAAGGCTAGATTACTCTCTATGTGTGCCCCCAAAGTCCCTGAATGTATGGTCAGCTCTTAGGGGTGTGTTGTCAATGTGATAGTTACCAGGGGTGGATGACTTCCCAAAGGATACTGTTATGCATTGCTTGGCAATTAGTTTTAGTCTATGGTTCTGACATAAGTTACTTGTCTGTGTAAGCACTTCCTGGAGAACATTAGTGTTGGTGGAGGATTCTGTGACCACTCCTAATTTGCAGTTGTCTGAAAATTTTGTCAGCCAGAGGTCATTGACATTGTACTTGACTTAGAGAAATGAATTCAAAAAAGGAGTGGTACCAGGACCAATCCCTGAGGAACTCTGCTTGCGATTGGCCTCTTTGTAGAGATGAATTCCCTAATTATTGCTTCCTGGGTTCTGTCTGTGAGCCAGGAGGCTATACTGGGTGACATAAGGGTTTATACCTAACCTCTTGAGTTTGTCAACAGTGCCCGAGTTGGGTATTGTGTCAGATGTTTTGGCCAGATCAAGGTAGGCAAAGTGAACCATTTTGCCCTTATCCAATACTTTGGTGACCTTCTCAAAGAAGTCCACCAGGTTGAGTATGTATGACCTGCCCTTCATGAAAATAAATTGGGTTGGGTCCAGTGTTTGGAGGTTTCCTGTGTCATTATTGACCATTTCCATGAAATTTCTTGCATATGAGACTAGTGAGACTTATAGTTCTGTAGTTCTCATGGTTTGTAGTTGGCCCAGCTTTGAGCAGAGGAATGACTGTTGCTGTTTTCCACTTCTTAGGCTTGAAGCCTGTTTGGAGGCTATGGTTAAATAGCAATTCCAAAGGTCCTGATAGGTCATGTTTAATGCATTTAGAAGACATCCTGGGATATTGCCTGTGCACATTGATGCAGTTCTTGGCATTAGAGAGAACACTGTGCTGTAATAGGATTGGGAGTTATATTTGGTTGTATTTCCTGCAGGGAGGTTGAAGAAAGAGAAACTGGTAAAATTAGAGCTGAATTTGTCTGCCAGTAGTTGTTATATTGTCTGGTTCAGTATAGGTGGCTGCACTGACAATGAGCACTGCACACGACTATGTATTACTTTTGAGATTGTGGACATAGCTAAAGAGCCTGGGAGGCCAAATTTAGCACTGGTAGACTATTATTCCTCTGTGTTGTTTGTTTAGTTTGATAAGAGTGATTTAATCCGACTGGATGCTACACTTCCTAATATCTGCAATAATTTTCTTCCTTCTGTAATAGAACCTGTTGATATGATTCCACCAGGGTGACTTACTTTTTGATTTAGTTCTGTACGTATTCCTGGTGGGTACAGCTGCCACTCTGCAGCTATTAAAGTGCTTGTATAGGGTTTCTATAAACAGTTCCACATAGCCAGCAGTGTTCTTAGGGTTTATGGGGGCTTGGAATTTTACTAGGTTATCACTTAATAGTAGGAAGTTAGCCTTAGAGTAGTTTCTGAAGATTCCAGAGTTAGCTGGGGTTCCAGGTTTTATTTTTACTTCAAAGGACTCCATTTTGTGGTCTGACAAAGAGAAACATTACACTAGGGGGTGTACAGCACTCTCCCATGTCAGTCTGACTTCTATGTGTAGTATATCTAAAAACTTGGTGTTAGTACGACTACATAGCAGGTTGCTTCAGTCTGAGAGTGCACAAGTGCTTTCTTTCTTGAGGTGAGAAATATTTTTAATCTCTCACTATCTAAAAAACAAATACCTTTCTGTGGCTGGTGATTACCGATGGTCAGCCATTCAATGAGTGCATTCTGAAGTTTTGAATTGCAACACTGACATAACAACATTTACTGTGCATGTTTTGTCTTATTAAAAATGGAGTGTTAACATTGCAAATAGATTTTTATGATACCAATGAAGAATCTCTTAACTTTTAGTTATGTACTTACCATAACTTTGGATGTATGGGATCCATCTCGCCTACATTCATAACAGATGGGTTCGGAGCCGATCCGTCGTCTCTGACTCGGCCACTAATATACTAGAACAAAGTCTCTCATTGGCTGGGCTACCCCTTATCCCATAACGCACCACGCCTGCTTCCCCAGATCTTGTTTGTTCGCTTTATACATTCATACAGATACAGAAAACATATACCAATAACTGTAACCAACTAGAGACCTTCCATAGGAGAGGTTATCAAGATCTATATTTCCTCCAAATCCAAAAGGTAGGGGGAAGGAGGGTGGGTATGTATGAATGTAGGCGAGATGGATCCCATACATCCAAAGTTATGGTAAGTACATAACTAAAAGATGTAATGGGATCCTATCTCGCCACATTCATAACAGATGGGACAGCGTCCCTAGCACCTAAAAACCCCGGGTGGCTCATTGGAACACACTCCTGAGAACTGCGGAACCAAATGAAGCTCTACCTCGGGAAGCCACATCAAGCTTGTAATGAGAAATGAAGGTGTGCGGAGAAGACCAAGTAGCAGCCGCACAATATCATCTATTGAAACTTTGGAATGAAAAGCTACAGAGGTGGCCATAGCTCTAGTAGAATGAGCTTTGATTGGGAAAGGCAACTCCTTGCCTGAGTGGGAATAAATAAAAGATATGCAATCCTTAATCCATTTAGCAATGGTGGCTTTGGCAACTGGAAGACCCAACCTATTCTCCGCAAAGGACACTAACAGTTGGTCAGAATTTCTAGTCTGAGTGGTCCTAGCCAAGTAAAAACATAGTTGCCTGTGAACATCCAACTGGTGAAAGGTATATTCTGCTCTAGTAGAAAAATTTGGGAAGAAAACTGGAAGCTCCAAAGATTGCTGGATGCACAAAGGGGATGCTACTTTAGGTAAAAAGGATGGATTCAATCTAAGGGAAACTGTCTTTGTGAAAGATCAAATACGGAGGGGAAGAACAGAGAGTCTGAATCTCTGAGACACGCTTAGCAGAAGTAATAGCCACTAGAAAAGCCGTTTTCCACGATAGGAATTTGATATCACAAGTGGCTACCGGCTCAAAGGGATGGGCAGTTAAGGAGGCCAGAACCAAATTTAAGTCCCAAGGGGGCACAGGATGAGCCACAGGAGGCCTGAGGAGCCAGGCTCCCCTAAGAAAGGACTTGCAAAGTCTGTTAGCCATTAAAGAGGGATCTACAGCAACATGAAAGTTAGATATAGCCGCCAGTTGAACTTTAAGTGTGGAGACTGAAGTGCCAGAATGAAATAAGGAAGCCAGAAATTCCAAGACCTGCGGAACTGAGGCCGTAAGAGGATCAACACCTCGCTGTTGTGCCCAACAAACAAATCTTTTCCATTTGCTGGAATACAGCTTAACGGTAGACAGCTTGTGGGAAGAAGACAAGATGTGTATTACTTCCGAAGAAAGAGAAAGATCTCTAACTAAGGATGGAAGTGGAGTAACCAAGCAGCCAGTCGCAGCGACCGGAGGGACGGATGAGGGAGTCCCAACGGATTGGATAACAGATCCAGTACTGGGTCCAGAATCCAAGGGCCCTGTGCCGCATACTTCTGAAGAAACGGGAACCAAACCTGATGGGGCCAATGTGGGGCGACCAAAATCATGTCGCACCCGACATGGAGAGCCTTCTGAATCACCCTCAGGAGAAGGGGAATCGGAGGGAAGGCATAAAGTAGACCCGGGGGCCAAGTGTGGGCTAGAGCGTCCCTTGGAGACTGTCCCTGAGAGGGCGTCAGAGTGAAGAACTGTCTGCACTTCGCATTGTTGGGGCTGGCGAACAAGTCGCAACAAGGGAGGCCCCATTTGGCGAAGATCAACGCAGCCACTCTGTTGTTGAGGGACCACTCATTGGGCAACAGGAGAGTCCTGCTGAGCCTGTCTGCAATCACATTGGCTTTCCCCGGAATGTGCGTGGCTACTAAGAAATGTCGAGAGGCTATGGCCCAGTGCCATACTCTCATGGCCTCCCTGCAAAGGGGGTAGGACCTGGTTCCGCCCTGCTTGTTTATGTGCCAAACTACCGACATGTTGTCGGATAGAATCGCAATAGTACCTTGGGGGAGAGCATGATGAAGTGCTTGTAAAACCAGGAGCACTGCTCTCATTTCCAGGACATTGATGTGAAGGTGCGCTTCGCAATCCTGCCAAGTGCCTTGGACAGTCCTGTCCAGATAATGACCCCCCCCACCCTATCTGGGAGGCGTCCGTGGTCACTGTGGCAACAGGAGGCTGAAGAGCAAAAGGACGCCTCCGGTCCAGGTTGGACCGACATAGCCACCAACGGAGATCTTGACGACAACTGTCCGTAATCAGAATTTGGTGATCCAAGGGAAGTTCTTGGTATGACCACTGAACTGATAACAGCCCTTGCAGCACTCGCATGTGCAGTCTGGCCAACGGTACTAGGAGGATGGTTGCAGCCATTGTACCCAATAACTGAAGAATCTGTCTGGCAGGAACTCGAGATTTGGGTAACAAAATTTGGACCTGAGATTGTAGAACCTGAATTCTCTCTGATGGCAAAAATGCCCGCATACTTTTTGTGTCTAACTCTGCGCCTATAAAGGTGATACGCTGAGATGGCCGCAGCACAGATTTTTTCCAATTGAAAGAGATTCCTAGCGAGAGACCCAAAGTTACTGTGGCCATCAACGCTCGAATCAGTAGATGCTTGGAGGTGGCAGTGAGGAGCCAGTCGTCGAGATAAGGAAACACTTGGAATCCGAGACTTCTCAAGTGAGCTGTCACTACTGCCAGACATTTGGTAAACACCCTGGGGGCTGTGGTGAGACCAAAGGGCAGTGCACGAAACTGGAAATGACTGGTTCCCAGGCGGAAGCACAAATGACTCCTGGACTCCTGACGTATCAATATGTGATAGTAAGCATCCTTGAGGTCTATGGAGCACATCCAGACATCCTTCTCCAATAACGAGAATGGACTGAAGAGTGACCATCCGGAACTTGGACTTCTTCACAAAACGATTTAAAAGGCTGAGGTCCAAAATGGGCCTTACGTCCCCTGTCTTTTTTGGCACCAAAAATAACCTTGAGTAAGTTCCTGATCTGATCTGGTCGGCGGGGACGGGCTGGATGACCCCTTTTTTTAGCAGCTTTGAGACTTCCACGGCTGCCAGATCCCGTTGACTGGGTGGCACGTCCGGGATTTTCCTTGTAGGAGGAGGGGGCTTGAAAAAGGGGATGAGGTAACCTCCGGTTACAATGCGAAGCAACCACTGATCCTTGGTTATTGATTCCCAAGCCTGTGGGTGTTTCGCAAAACGACCCCCGACTGGCTCTGGAGAAGCACAGCCGGGCCACATCCTAGGGACGTTGAGGATAGGAGGAACCACGAAAGGATTTGCGGTCTCCAGAGTTACGGGGGCCTCTGCCACCTCTAGGACGGTGTCTTCCTGAGTCCCCCCCCCCTCGCCTCTGGAGGGGGGATCACTCGGTGGAGTAGAGAAGAACTTTTGGGATTTTCTGAACCACATTTTCCCTCCTCTCTGGGCCTTGGGATAAGGTCTAGAGGGAGCGGAAAAACGGGCCCCAATGGCAGTCAAGGTCTTGCCCTCCTGCTCACACCGAGTAAGTGTGTCCTTCACCTTGGGTCCAAACAAAGAAGACCCATCAAAGGGGGTGTCGGCGAAGGAAGACTTAAAGGCCTCTGCGAATGTACACAAGCATAACCAGGCCTGTCTCCTAAGAGCCACTCCTGTGCCCGCTGCTCTACTCGCCCCTTCGGCTGCATAGGAGATAAGCCTCATGGACGAGTTGACAATAGAGGTCAGGGTAGTCATCTGGGTGCCTACAGTCTGTGCTAACGCCTCAGGAAGGTTACCCGCAAGGGACTCTCCTAACTCCTTGAGAAGGTCCCTTTGGAGCCTTGTAAAATGACAAAGATAGTTCAGCGACTGCATGGTAAAGGTCCCTGAAGAAAGGGTACGCTTCCCGTACCTATCCATGCTCCTAGAATCCTTATTAGGAGGATGAATAGACATTGAAGCCTCTGCCACATCTTGCTGAGTGGTAGATGCCACCACCATAGCATCAACTGCAACACCTTTAGTGAGGAATTCTTTCTGGGGAGGAGCTGAAAGAAACTTATTGGGCCTGGCAGGCACCAGTTCCGCTGTGTCAGGATGCTCCCACACCCTTCGAGAGATTAAGTCCAATAATTCATCGAAGGGTGGAGACACCCAGGAGGAGGAGGGCTGGGCCCCAAAGGCCTTGAGGAAAACTGACACCTCAGCGGAAGGGGCTTTGGACTGCCAATCGACTCTCTGTCTCAAGATCTCAAGGATATCCGAGAAAGAGATGTCATCCGAGGACGATTTAGGGGACCCCTCCGCATCCTCGAGGTCAGTATCTGAAGTGATGGATTCATCCTGGGAATCGACGTGCTTCCTCTTACACAGTTTCTTCCTTGGGGGTTCATCCGAAGCAGATTCGGAAGGACCCCCCCGGAAGAAGGGAACCCCCAAGGGGGTATCCTCAGGCCCCAGGGCCCCGCTGTCACGGGAAAGAATGTCTCCAGAGGCACCAGTACCCAGAACTTGGGATGGTGGGGTAGAAACCTGCTGAACCGGCAAGGTCATGGCCAACGCACTCCTCATGGCCTCAAAAGCAGGACCTCCAGACTCCGCAGAGGGCACTTGTTGAGAGACCACGGCGGTACCCAGAATGCCTGCGGCAGATGCTCCGAGAGGGGAAGACTGGGCATCGAAGAGGCGAGCTCTACAGTGTTGCTCTCGGCTCCCGCCGAGGAAGATCCAGTACCAAACCCTGACACCGAGGACAGGGTAGGAATGAAAGTCGGAGCAGAGGAACTCCGTGGGGGTCCCAGCTCCGACTGGACGATTCCGCTCCGTTCCACCTGCACCAACTCCAAAGGCTCCAAGGGGGTTGGAGGAGGAATCAAATGTATGGGATGTGGAGTGGGCTCCGAAGCCGCATGGGCTGGAGCCGAGATCATTTTGGTAAAAACTGGGGACTGGAACAGCCTCTGGATAACCCTATCCAAATCCGAATCAGATAGCCTAGAGGATTTGGAGGAAACAGATTGGGGCCGAGAAGACATCTGCCTCGGCTCTGATAAGGCAGGAGATCAGCTCCGAAAAGGTTCCAACACTGTCGGAGCTGAGACTGGAACCGACTGCAACAGTGTCGGCGCCGAAGGAAGCTTCGGAGTCGAGGGGGAAGAGTCTGAGCCGAAAACCTCCATCGGCTCCGAGATTAATGGAGCCGAGGCAGGTGAATGGCCTCTCGATGCAGTAACCTGCGGCTCCGAAACCAATGGAGCCGAGGAGAGAAGCACCGAGGCAGACTCTTAAGCCATCGGCTCCGAAGCCATTGGAGCCGAGGAAGAAGAAGTCGAGCCTTGTTTCTTAGTTGTCGGATCCGACGGACTGGTCGGAGCCGACAATCTATGCTTTTTAGATGTCAGGCCCGACAGACTGGTCGGAGCCAACGATCTCTTCTTTTTGGAAGCTGGAGAAGAAGCCAAAGCTTCTTCAAAAGAAGGCTTAACCAGACCCCTGAGTATCATTTTATTTTTCCTCTCCTGGAGAACCCTGGAGGAGAAAGCGTGACATACACTACAAGAATCCTGTAAATGTTTAGGGCCTAGGCAGTACACACAGATAGCATGGCTGTCTGTAATAGACATCTTATAATTACATTTTGCACACTTCTTAAAACCCGACTTTTGCTCCTTAGACATTTTGACAAGAAAGCACAGGTGACTAGCAATAACACAAAGGGCAGTACTGAAGTATGGGCTGAAACCCTCTAACTTAAACGGGCTTAGCCCGCCACAACAGTGAAATAACAGAAAGGGAAACTACGTGGGCAAAGCCCTCTAACTTAAAACAGACCTAGCCCAAAACTAACTCTGTCACCATTAATAAGGGAAAAAACTAATAACTTAAAATGGGCCTTGCCCGGTCCACAAGAAGCGCGAGAAACAATAAAATATAAATTTTCTCCAAACTCAATACAAACACTCACAAAGCTGTTAAAACAGCTGTTTAAGAGATTCCTGACAGAAACCCTAAGTAAAAACGACCAAAAGGTCAAGAAAATCACTTAGCTCCAGCCAAGTCGAGACCACGTCTGTCTTGAAAAGCGGCAAACGAGATCTGGGGAAGCAGGCGTGGTGCATTATGGGATAAGGGGTAGCCCAGCCAATGAGAGACTTCGTTCTAGTATATTAGTGGCCGAGTCGGAGCTGACGGATCGGCTCCGAACCCATCTGTTATGAATGTGGCGAGATAGGATCCCATTACATTCCTTACTTTTGACTAAATATGGATGCAAAACACATGTATGTGCACCAAGTAGTATGTAACACAGACTAAAGAAGTAATATTTTCTTGTGCTGGTTTCTCCTTACAGCAGACTTTGGTATTCTTGACTGAGCTCTGTTTTAGGATAAGGAAATGATTTTGAAGTGCATATTCTTTCCATTTCACATGATTACAGTGGTTGTAGTATGAGTAATTGTCATTTAATAAACATAATTGCACAAAATGTAAAGGTCTAATTCCTTGAGCAGGTGCAAGTTCAAATGGTGGTAATAATACCAAGGCTGTAGGAAACACAGAATTTATTTCAAGTGAAAGCCTCCTGAAACAATGTGATGTAGGGGTAACCTGCCCTATGTAGCTTATCTAAAATATACTTTGACTTTACATGAGCTCAAAGAAAAGAAAGAAAATAGGAAAAAGGCATAAAACTTGCCTTTCCCATCTTCTATGAGTCCTGAAAAGCACAAATAATCATAAAATCTATGACTTAACCAGAGCTGATGCATTGTAACATTGATGCAGATGACTTTCTACTTTGTAGTTGCAATACTCACCCCAGCAGGATATGACAAATATAGGATGTTCATCGTGCATACAGCTGCAGTCATTACAGATGGGTTCTCTGCCGTCAGGCGGGTCCTCGGTCGGCCGAATTCCAAAGTCTAGGTCCGGTGTCGGTTGTTGTCGCTTTCTTTCCTGACGTCAGTGCGACAGGGGTATATAAGACACAGCCGACGCCATTTTCTTCAGTCTTTTTTGCCGCGCGGTGCCCGAAGCAGAAGCAGTTCGCAAGTGCCGGTCGGCCAGCTCCTGAAATTACGAAAATTTGGGAACCGAAGTCTTCTTTAAAGCTAAGTACCCCGTTGGGGAAACTTTTTTTGCCTCAGACCGATGTCAGACAAAGTTAACAGTTGTATTTCTTGTGGGAAGCAAATACCGCATAAGGATTTCCATTCCCTCTGTATACCTTGCTTAGGCCCAGACCACGACGTCTTGGGCTGTCGCTTTTGTGCTACTTTCAAAAAACGCACTATTAAGCATCGGGCGGAGTTCGCCCAACACTTTTTTGGTAAAGCTTTTAATTATAAGATGTCGTTGGAGACTCCGACTACTGTTTTGTCCAAAAAACACAAGGACAAAGACCGACACGCGAGGTCCACGGTCTCCACCGACACCACGCCAAAACCGGCTACACGTGGTCCGGTTCTCAGCAAGGCACCTACGCAGCCCCTGACTACCGACGACCCTTCTCTGGCGGTGTCATCTGTAACTGAGACCGCAGGTTCCTCGGCCCACACCTTGACTACAGCTACCAAAGCCACTGTGAGTGTTGAGCCTCTTAATGTGGACAGGTCCACTTCCACCCATGGTGTCTTCAGACCTTCTTCTTCCTTTTCCATAAAGGCCTTTACTAAGTCTAAATCAGCCATGCATTCCAAGAGGCCTGTTGCACAGGGCCCATCTCCAGGCCCCATGCCTAAAAAGCAGATGCTCAAAATGGCTGAGGATTTAATTACTCTTATCAGGGGTTCCCAACCCTCACCGGACAAGAGACCCAGAGTGGAGGAAGAATCTCCCTCTTTGACCAGGGTTCCATTATTTCAGAACATTCTGATGAAGAGGAGCATTCATACTCCCCTTTTGAAGATTCTGATGCAGAGCAGTCCATTCCTTCTGTATCCCCCCCAGAGGATTTTTCATTCGGGGAAACCTTGCATACCTTGAGGGAACACTTCCATTGGGAAGGCCAAGATTTTTCAGATTCCAAGAAAAGGCTTAGGGAATTTCTTTTGCTTCCTCAGCACAGACCTCTGGCGATACCTCCTGTCTTGGACATACTTGATGATGTTTACTCGGAGGCTTGCCTTAATCTGGATTCCCTGCCTCCTGCCCCAGTCAAGCCTGATGGGTACTACAGAGTTCCTAACTCACACCAACTTCTTTACAAAAGCCATAATGCTGACCCTGAAACTATTTCTCAAGGCCCCAAGGGAATGAAGGCCTCTACTGCTAAGAATCCATTACCTTCCGAGAGAGAGTCTAGATCCTTAGAAAGGTGGGGGAAAAAGGTATATACCTTGGCCACCCTAGCCATGAGGGCCTTAAATTGTCAGTTCCATATGCTTAAATATCAGCAGTTTCTGTTATCACAATTAAAGAATAAAATGTCACAACCTGAACAACCAGATTTGAAGGAGTTGCAGGATATGATGCATAGTGCAGAACAAGTGGGTAAACACACCTTACAATGTGGCTATGATGCTCTAGAGGCCTCAAGTAGAGCTGCTGTTACAGGATCAGTCATTCGTAGACATGCCTGGCTTAGGGAACAAACCTTGCCTGATCATGTTAAAGCTAAATTACTAGATGCTCCTTTACATAAGGATGTATTATTTGGTACTAATGCTGAGGAGATACTACGAAAAATGGAAGAAAAAGCTAAATCTATGCAAACTGTCAAAGCCTTTCTACAGGTACAACCACCACGTTTTAGTAGAAATTGGCCTTCAAAAAACTGGTCCTTTCCAGCCACGGACAAGCCCCAAAGAGGTAGATACAGGCGCACAAGGGGCAGAGGACAATCTCAAGGTTCATATAGAGGCAGGCAATGGCAATCTCCAGCACCAAGAGGTGGCGAAGACAGTGCACAGCAATACAGGAAACAAACACAATGACTTTCCCCTTTGCATGCCAAGCAAGGCTCAGATGGCAGCACCCTTGGGAGGAAAGCTGGCATTATTTTCAGAAAATTGGCATATTGTCACAAAAGACAAATGGATCCTGGACATTATAAACAGAGGCTACAGATTTCATTTTCACACTCTTCCAAAAATGAGAGGCATGCCGAACCTGCCACACAATCAAAGGGCAGAGGCTCAAATACAAATTGCAAAGCTCATGGACATGAAAGCTATCCAAGAGGTACCTACTCACGAACAAGGTCAAGGTTTTTATTCCAGACTATTCCTGGTACCAAGGAAGGGAACCGATTGGAGACCCATTTTGGACTTATCCATCCTAAACGCATTTCTACTCGTACCAAAATTCAAGATGCTCACTTTCCAGCAGCTTCTTCCCATGCTGGGCAAGGAGTCTTGGCTGGTAACATTGGACCTCAAGGAGGCATACCTGCATGTCCCAATCAGACAAAGCTGCAGAAGATACCTCAGATTTCTTGCAGGTTCAATCCACTATCAATTCTCTGCATTGCCCTTTGGCTTATCTACTGCGCCCAGAGTATTCACGAAATGCCTGGCATCAGTAATTGCCTACTGCAGACTTCAAGGGATACAAATTTACCCTTATTTGGACGATTGCCTGATCCAAGCGGACAGCAAACACATACTTCTGGAACATCTGGCTTATGTAACACGGTTATTGAATTCTCTGGGATACACAATCAACAAAGAGAAATCCAGGCTAACACCATCTCAGAAAATAATTTTCCTGGGTGCCAACTAACTCGGTACTTCAAGATACTAGCAAATTGTACCAGGCTAACTGCAAGGAAAATCCTGCAGGCTCTGGGATTCATGGCATCTTGCATTCTTCTAATCCCATGTGCAAAGTTGCATATGAGGAAACTTCAATGGTACCTAAAAAATCTATGGTCTCAACACAGCCACAGTTTGGAAACAATAATACCACTAATTCCATGTTTGCAAAAGGAATTCCTATGGTGGGCCCAAGCATGCCAAACAAACACAGGTCTACCATTCTGCAAGCCTCAAGCAAATCAAGTCATCACAACAGATGCCTCAGATTACGCCTGGGGGGCACACATGACAGACAGGTGCATTCAGGGCAAATGGTCCCAAAAGGAAAAGCACCTTCACATCAATCAAAAGGAAATGCTAGCAGTGAAAAATGCAATTACAGCTTTCAAGGACCTCCTGCATCCAGGGCAATTATTGATAAGAACAGACAACACCACAGTAATGTGGTACATAAACAATCAAGGAGGAACACATTCATACCCCCTGTGCAGGCTGGCCATGTCACTTTGGAACATGGCTCAGGAATGGCAAATCGAGCTTCAAGCACACTACCTGCCAGGTATGGAGAACACGCTGGCAGACAATCTAAGCAGAAATATGACAGACCCGCACGAATGGAAATTGCATCCTCAAGTGTTTACAAAGATAATCTAAGCGTGGGCAAGGCCAGACATAGATCTCTTTGCCTCCCACAAAAATCATCAATTGACAAAATTCTGCTCAAGGACATTTCATCCAAAGGCCTGGAGAGTGGACGCTCTTTCTTTCAGTTGGGCAGCACGGACAGTTTACGCCTTACCACCTTTACCTCTTCTGCCCAAGGTGCTCTTGAAAGCAAGAGCAGACAGACCAAAGATGATACTGATTGCTCCAGACTGGCCAAGACAACACTGGTACCCACTCCTGAGCAGCCTAACACATTCTCCTCCCTGGACCCTACCTCTAATGCCTCTTCTTCTGACTCAGCACAGCTACAAAACTCTTCACAGTCAGCTGAAAACTCTCAATCTGGCTGCATGGAAAATTTCTTAACACCACAACAGACCCTACTCTCCAAGGAGGTGCAGGATGTCATTTTGGAGGCCAGAAGGCCATCTACTAGAAAAGCTTACTCCGCAAAATGGAAACGGTTTTGCGCTTGGAATGAGAGAAAGGGCCAGGATCCTAGAAAACTGAATTTACCTCAGATATTATAGTATCTAGCTGAGCTGCTGAACAGTGGACTTTCATTTTCCTCCATCAAAATCCATGCCTCAGCCATTTCTGCAGAATACAATACTGATCCACCCTTATTCTCACACCCACTCTTAAGGCAGTTCCTCAGAGGGGCTAAGAATATAAGACCTCCAAGGAAACAACCAATACCAGCCTGGGATCTTAATTACATTCTAGAAAAATTAACATTACCTCCCTTTGAACCAGCTGCCTCAACAGATTTGCAATATTTGTCCTGGAAAACAGCTTTCCTTCTGGCTATTACCTCAGCTCGTAGGGTCTCGGAACTACAAGCCCTCATGGCTGTGCAGCCCTTTCTCATCTTCCATCAGGACAGGGTTTCCCTACGAACCAACCCGTCATTTATGCCTAAAGTAGTATCCAGGGTAGCTTTAAATCAGGCCATACACTTACCTACCTTTTACCCCAATCCTCAAAACAAAGGGGAAAGGCTGCTACATTCCTTAGACATCCATAGACAGCTGCGTTACTATTTGGACAGAACAAAGCCTTTCAGGAAATCAGAACAACTCTTTGTGTCCTATGCTGTAGGAGCTCAAGGGAAGCCAATTTCCAAACAGACAATTTCAAAATGGATAGGCCACTGTATACGGTTTTGTTACTCCTTTCATGGTAAATCTGTACCTGCAGGCATCAGATCCCACTCCACAAGGGCCACAGCTACCTCTGCAGCCTTCCTCAGGGGAGTCCCTACCAAAGATATTTTGGAGGTAGCCACTTGGAGTTCTGTGCATACCTTCACTAAACACTACCACCTACCTTTATACTCCAAAACTAGAGCAGGCTTTGCCACTGCTGTGTTGCAGGGCATTCTGGCTCCTCCCAGTTCCACCTAGTGCCTACCACCCTGTGCGTAGCTTTGGGATTCTACCCATCTGTAATGACTGCAGCTGTATGCACGATGAACATAGTACAGTTTTGTACCTACCATAAATGTAGATGTTCGAGTGCTAATACAGCTACAGTCCAGGTTTCCCTCCCTCCTTCCCCTCTTGGTACAGTCCTAGTGGCTAACTCCTACTTTTACAACCTGATTGGGTTATCCTTCTATGGTGTATTTGCTTGCAACTACTGATTTTTGATTATTACATGATTATATATAAAGGGTTGGGAGGGTGGCCGAATGGTTAAGGTGTTTGCCTTACAAACACAAGGTGCAGGGTTTGAGTCTCACAAGGGATAATTGGCTAGGCTTAAAATGGCTTGCAAGGGCAGTTAGCTTAGTACTAACCTATGAACCTATGAACCTATATATTTATATATATATGGGACTGGATGGTGTCCCCGGCTGTGTGCTACACGAACTCAATGAGGAACTAAACCCACACATAAGGCTGCTGTTTAATCTTAGCCTTACCACAGGATACGTACCCAAAGAGTGGCGTACAGCAACTGTGGTCCCACTCCACAAAGGCGGTGCTTCTACGGACCCTGGTAATTAGCCCATAAGCTTAACAAGCCTGGTCTGCAAAGCTATGGAGAGGATCATAATGGAACTCATAAATAAAGACATAGGGGACCTACAGACATAGGATCCTACCCAATTTGGCTTTGTCAAGGGCAGATCATGCCTCTTGAACTTGGTCGACTTTCTTGAAACAGTCACCAAGGCCAGTGATGAGGGTAAGGCAGTTCACACAGCCTACCTTGACCTTGCAAAAGCTTTCGACACAATACCCCACTCGGGTATCATAGAAAAGCTCACCAGCTTAAATGTAAACCCATATGTCACAAGATGGGTTGCAAACTGGCTCAAGGACAGAACCCACAGGGTTAGAGTTGCTGGTGCCATGTCAGACTCAAGCGGTCACAAGCAGTGTCCCACAGGGCTCAGTCCTGGGCCCCTCTTGTTCGGCATCTACTTTTCAGAAGTGCAGGCAAACATAGGAGGATTGTGGCTGACAAAGTTTGCAGATGACTGCAAACTGGGCCATAGTTGAAAATCCATCAGACACAGATATCCTTCAGAGAGGTCTCATAGAAACGGATAACTGGTGCCAGAGCCATGGCCTTAAGCTAAACGCCAAAAATGTATAGTCATACCCTTTGGTAAAAACAAGGTAACCCCAAGTTACCACATAGGTGGCAATCCATTAAGCACAGAAGAGGTTATCAGGGACCTGGGGACCCAAGTTGACAGTAACCTTTCTTTTGACACTCACATTGCCAAAGTGGTTAGGAGAACCTTCTACATTGCCCACCTGATTATGAAGGATTCACATCCAGATCAAGGAGGTCATTGTTCCCTGTACTCTTCACTTATCAGACCAATGATTGAGTACAATGCCCCATTCGGAATGTATCTTACCCGACACCTGCAGCAATTGGAAAGACCCCAAAAGTTCCTCACCAAAAGGATAAAGGGGCTCAAAAATATGTCATATGCTGCCCGACTGAAGAAACTCCAGCTCTATTCAGTCGCATACCGTCTGCTCAGAGGTGACCTGTGCCTGACATACAAGGCCATGTCCAACCCGACTTAATGGACATGCTCCACCTCAAAAATCCAAATCCACCAGAGCCACAAGAGCAAGAGACTTAAACCTCAACACGGATATAAATAGGATGTGCTGGAGGGACAGATTCATCACCCAGAGACTCCCTATGCTGTGGAACAGAATCCCGGTCCATGTGAGACAGAGCACCTCGCTGGCTGTGTTCAAGAGGAATCTTGACCAGTGGATGGGAGATCGTAGGTTTACCCCAGGGATCATCTCTGTATCACTGCTGGACAGAGGCACGGCAAACTAATGGGTATAGTATTCTTCAACCTAAGGGGTGGTGAAAGCCACACAACTCTGGCTAGGCTTATAAATGCCCTAGGGCAGCAGATAGCCTAGTATGAACCTATGAACCTATATATATATATATATATATATATATATATATATATATATATATGTATATATATTGCCTTCCTTCTGGGGGCACCTGACATCTGGGGCAAGAAAGACTGAAGAAAATGGCGTTGGCTGTGTCTTATATACCTCTGTCGCACTGACGTCAAGAAAGAAAGCGACAACAACCGACGCCGGACCTAGACTTTGGAATTCGGCCGACCGAGGACCCGCCTGACGGCAGAGAACCCATCTGTAATGACTGCAGCTGCATTAGCACTCGAACATCTACATTTATGGTAGGTACAAAACTGTACTTTTTCCATTTACAACACAGAATTAATGGTGTATTATAACAAAGTGGAGCAGCAATCAAATATTGTGCTTGTATAAAGTATAAACTCTAATACACAGTACTGTTTCTCCTTTCTACAGAGACAGGGTATGACTTTCTGATGCTGGCAATCGAAGTTAAAGAACAAGCTCATACTGCAGGGCTAGGGATCTTTTAAGTGGCGGGTGGTCTCTTTCTGTCTTGTAGGAAGTAACATCTTAAGTTTAGTAGTAAATTATTAATTGGATGACTGGCTGTATCATATGCAGGTGGTGAGTGTGCTAAGACAAAATGTTTAGACATCGTTGCTGACTTTGGACTGTTACAAATACTGTCAACTCTTAGAGGCATACATGACGGTAAATTCTGCATTTTTCACAACTCATGAATTTTTCTGCTACTGGGAATCCTACACTGGCTATTGAACTGCACCTATTCTATACATCTGATGCTGATGACCACTTGTAGGTTTAAGTGCCATTATTGCACAGATCACAGAAAACTGTTAGAGGAAAAAATAAAGAAAATAAATCTTTCAAACTACAAAAAAATACAACAAAAAAAAAACATGCAAATATGGTCATGCATGCAGTTATCGATAATGGTGACAAACCTTATACAAACTATATAAGTAGATAGAAAGCATGCAGTATAGTGCTTCTACTGTATTCATTTTTGTAACTTCACAAATAATGCAAATTTAAGTTGAGCATTGCTAACAGAATCAGAGCAAAATGAAAGGGTAAAAAAGGATACAGTTCCTTTCAAAACTCTATTACTAATGGTACTTGAACTTGCAAATTAACCAGATTTATTGTATTAAGAAACTTTAGTCCAGGTAAAGCAATGCCTTGAGTATATCTAACATACCTCTCAACCTCTCTGTACAAGAAATCTGGACAAAGCCAGAAGTAATGGGTGGACAAAGGCCCAAAAATAGGACAGATTTTAAAAATTGCTCCTATAAACTTAGAAAGTTGCTATAATAACCGGTTTTGAATTATATGTATTTTCTGAAGTGTATGAAGCCTGTAACTCAAATATCTTCTCATTATTTACTATTATTTAGCGACTTCAAACCTCAGTAATTTTCCAGCAAATCTGGACAGTTGAGAGGTATGATAGCAAAAGTGTGGCAGTTCTATTAAAGGTGTATAACTGAGAGAATTATAATAAATTCTTTATTCTTTATTCTTTTTTGAAAAAAAAAGTGTTTAAATCAGTTTGTTTCTTAATTTTTTTTTATTAAATATTTTGCACCATACAGTGGATATAAAAAGTGTACACACCCCTGTTAAAATGCCAGGTTTTTGTGATATAAAAGAATGAGACCACAATAAATCATTTCAAAACTTTTCCCACCTTTAATGTGACCTATAATCTGTACAATTCAATTGAAAAAACAAACAAATCTGCTAGGGGAAAAAAATCTAAAAAATAAAAAACGTACAATAAGCTGGTTGCATAAGTGTGCACACTCTTAAACTAGTACTTTGTTGAAGCACGTTTTGATTTAATTGCAGCATTCAGTCTTCTTGGGTAGGAGTCTCAGCATGGCACATCTTGACTTGGCATTATTTGCCCACTCTTCTTTGCAAAAGCACTCCCAAATATGTCAGATTGCGAGGGCATGACTTGTGCACAGCCCTCTTCAGGTCACCCCACAGATTTTCTATTGGAGTTAGGTCTGGGCTCTGGCTGGTCCATTCCAAAACTTTAATTTTCTTCTGGTGAAGCCATTCTTTTGTTGATTTGGATGTATGCTTGGGGTCATTGTCGTGTTGAAAGGTGAAATTCCTCGTCTTCTGCTTTCTAGCAGATGCATGAATGTTTTGGGTGAAAAGTGACTGGTATTTGAAACTGTTCATAATTCCATCCACCTTGACTAAAGCCCCAGTTCAGCCGAAGAAAAGCAACCCCAAAGCATGATACTGCCACTACCATGCTTTACCATGGGGATGGGGTTCTTTTGGTGATGCAAAGTGTTGTTTTTGCGCCAAACATATCTTTTGGAATTGTGGCCAAAAAGTTCAATCTTGGTCTCATTATACCATAGCACATTTTCCAACATGCTTTTGGGAGACTTGATGTATTGTTATGCAAATTTTATCTCGGCCTGGATGTTTTTCTGTGTAAGAAAAGGCCTCCGTCTTGCAACCCTACCCCATAGTCCAGACATATGGAGATTACGGGAGAGTGTTGTCACATGTAGTACACAACCAGTACTTGCCAGAAATTCCTGCAGCTCCTTAATGTTGCTGTAGGTCTCTTGGCAGCATCCTTGACCAGTTTTCATCTTGTTTTTTCATCAGTTTTGGAGGGACGTCCAGTTCTTTGCAACGTCACTATTGTCTCATATTTTCTGTACTTTTTGATGACTGTCTTTACTGTGTTCCATGGTATATCCAATGCTGTGGAAATTTTTTTGTACCCTTCTCCTGATCGATACCTTTCAACAATGAGATCCCTTTGATGCTTTGTAAGCTCTCTGTAAAACATGGCTTTTGCTGTAGCAGACAACTGAGTAAATGTCAGGAAAACCCTACTAGGACAACTGAACTTTATTTGAGGTTAATCAGAGTCTCTTTAATTGATGGCAGGTGTGTACCCAAGAAGACTGAATGCTGTAATTAAATCAAAAGGTGCTTCAAAAACGTATTAGTTTAAGGGTGTGCAGACATGCAACCAGCTTATTGTATGTTTTTATTTTTTATATGTTTCCCCTAACAGATTTGTTTGTTTTTCAATTGAACTGTACAGGTTATAGGTCACATTTAATGGTGGGAAAAGTTTTGAAATGATTTATTGTGGTCTCATTTTTTTATATCACAAAAACTTGGCATTTTAACAGGGGTGTGTACACTTTTTATATCCACTGTAAATGGTGGAAGAAGGTACAGGAAAAGATTTGTAACTGTTGCTGTATCACTACAAAGAAATGCATTCTAAAAAAAAACTATTACTTTACAATGATTTAGTGAAGAAAATTATTATTCATATTCATATACTAGCCCAAGTTATGTCATATATCTATGAAGTATTATTCCCGGCAATACAGTCACTACAACCTTGTCATAAATCAGTAGCAACAGGATATTCTGTTCTTCTAAGAAAACTAGGTCTTTCCTTATTTTCTATCATTATGATCTGTTTTGAGCTCCTGCTGCTTCTGAACAATAGTTATTTTGTATTCAGAGCTGAGTTTAATAATCAGTTCCTCTGAGATAGAAAGTGATTTATCACTTATATATTGAAGTTCCTGTTGAGTGAGTTGCTGTCGTGTTATTAATTTATGCAATCAATAAAGGTGTGTTCCAGACCATCCTTTATATCTCCCTGACATTTCTAGTATAAACAGGAAGGGAATGAGGGAGATGACTGTAATGTTTTGATAACCTGTGAGGATTTAAGAAGGATTTATGAAGTAATCTCTCTCTAGAAAGGTAGTGTGGTAATATGGTAGCACTAAGAGGAGGAGAACATTATACCCTAACTTACACTTGGGAGAACACATTTAGAAACTTTGCATTTCTAGTTGATGAAAGGGTTACGATTATATATTTATCTCAGCAATTTATAATTTACACTAGATAATTATATACATAGAATTAGAAATGCCTGAATCTTGTCTCAAAGAACAGAAGAACATGGATGGTACTTTTATAATACAACGTATCCAAGGAATTCAGCCATAAAGCATAACTAACATCATGAGCAGGATAATTTCATATTCATGTTAACGCTGCACAGCACTTAGCTCACTACTTTTTAGTAGATATTCAGACCTTTGCTTAGTGCAATTCACATGTTTGGAATTGAATCCAGTTATTGCTTTACTGAACAGACTAGGAATTTTCATGTTCTCACCTTGAAGATTTGTAATATCTGACATGCTTTTGTTCTTAATAAATCAGTATAGACAGGTATGTCCACCCTTATCAGGAAAAACAAAGTCCATCTGTACATTAAAAAGCATTCAAATTACCTTTAACTTCCACTTTAAACTCATTTTCCTTTTGCAATAAAAACTCTACTTCAGCACGTGTTTTTCTGTGTAACCTGTAATTTCAGATAGTAGTGCACTTTATGAAAGGCAGTATAAATGTCATTTTTTCAATTACAATCTCCCCCTCTGACACTATTTTGATGTCATCTGTAGTTTATGTAGAATATCGCATTTTGTTTGAACAACTGTGTACAAGTAAAATAGGTAAGCAGTTAATGTGGGGATTACAATATTATTAACACATGCTTTACATATTTTATTAATGGTGTATGAATAATACTTGTGGGAAGGCATGTCTCACTTTACTAGCAGCATGCAGTTAAAGGCTCTGTAATACAACACCACTGCTCTCATAGCTGTTATTTTAATAGTGTTGGTTTCAGAATTTTTTAAAAGAGTAGTCAGTTTCTTTTTGCACTTTTCATATTGCTTTTGCTGTTTTATGTCATGGAAGAATGCCCAGTCATGAAATAACATTACTGCAAAGGTCAATCACATCAAGTCATTAAGCTATCTCTTTTGTTTCATTTTAACTTTATTCAGTAGGGTAACTGAATGTTTAATAGATGGATACACATATGCAAATGGTACTCCACTTGCTACTTTACTCTCTAGACAACAATTTATAAGCTCAGTTTTGCATATAAAATGCAGTCCTAAATGTTTAGTTATTCTTATTTCAGCCGAAGATAATACAACTTTTATTAGTACCAAGTGTGTAAGATTTAGCTTCTCACAATTAATAGCCTTTAATGAAAATTGCAGTTACTCTTAGTGATGCCATTTATGCTTTTGCCTAAGAATGTACACAGGGGGAGTTCAAAATGGCCGCTGTTCTGTGAGCACTGCTATCACCTAGGTCTCGGTATACCCTGGATTAAAACAAACCCAGAAGGCAACGCAGAATTAATAATACAGAAATAACTGTAAATATTTACTGCTAATATCATCCAGCAAACAAAAGAAGAAGAAAAAGTGACAGATTCAGCTCAGAAACAGCAGGACTAACTAAGATTTCTGAATAACAGCTTATGCAATGTGCTGCTAAGGCCCTGCATCTGACTGCAAGATTGGTAAAACACTATACAGCAAGATGTCAAAAGAGGAAAATAATATGGAAACAACAACAACTAAGACCAAATTCTCAGTACTAGCCTCACCTGAGAAAGACACAACTTCAAAAAGACAAAAGACAACTAAACAAACTGACAACTCTAAAAATACAAATAAATCCAAGACAGACCAGCCAGCTAATCTGGAAGACATAAAATCTGCCTTATTACCTATCCAGCAAGCATTAAAGGACTTATCATTACAATTTCAAACCTTCGGTGACTCATTCAGCCAAATAATATCCAGAATGGAAAGATCTGAGTCCAAAATAATAGAAAATGAAATAAAAATAGAAATCAAAAAACTGATGCCCATGACAAAGAACTACAAAACTTACAAGCAAAATTAACAGACCTGGAAGCAAGATCTCGAAGGAACAATATAATCATCAGATGAATACCTGAAAATGTACTTCATAACAATCTAATACCAACAATCAAGCAAATAATAAATACCCTCCTAGAGGAATCTGAAGAAATGCAGCAAATAACAATAGAGAGAGCCCACAGAGCCCTGAGGGAAATGCAAACATCACTGAAACCAAGACCTGTCTATATTAAAATATGAAACTACCAAGATGTAAATAAAATCATACTGGCAGCAAAGAAAAAAGGCACACTCACCTGGAATAATAATAAAATCTCCTTTGCTCAAGACCTCCCAATACAAATAAGACAAGCAAGACAACTACTATCTCCATATTGCAGGCTCCTAATAGAAAAAAAAAATCAAATTCCAGATGAAATATCCAAATCAGTTAATGTTTTACATCAAAGAGGTTAAACACATGGTTGCTAACCCCAAAGAGGCAAAAGAGACATTCCTGGCTGTTTTCAAGCAAATTCCACCTTCAGAAGTAAAATAAATCCACAAAAAAAAAAGATAAAGGTCCCTTGGATGAAAAAACTACCCCATTCATGAGCACTCTAGCTGGGATCCAACTCTGAAATCTTCCCCTTGCTGTCTAGGCCCTTGGGTCATTGATGTAAGCCATGAGGAACACAGGAAAGGGAAGTACAGCCTGGGTGGGAACCAGAAATGAACTGCTGTTTCCGATGCACGAATATAGGAAGGAAGTTCCCATCTCGGATATTGACTTGCAAATTCAGTCCCCCTAGGCTTTTGATGGCTTCATTAAGAACAGTCAGACAAAATGGATTTCAGCAAGCTCCAAAGGATTTTACTGCCTGAAAAATGAAAATTGATCTGCACCAGCTAAAAGAAGAAAGCTGCACCATAGATGTCAACCAACCTGCAAGCAAAACCTTGAAGAAATAAGGTACTGTTGAACTGAACCATTCACTAAAACAGTACACCCAGTACTGTGTAGGTGAATGAAACTCCAGCCTTAAATAATAGGCAAGAAATAAACTGTCAGAATTATGCTAGCTCATAGATTAATATTGGGAAAAAAGGGAAAAAATTGTTAAATGTTTTATGTAAATACTAGAAATGTGTTAAAAGATCCTGGAGAGAAGTAATCTCAGGAAATTAGTAAAATAACCTAACAATCCTGGGATAATGTAAATATAGCCTTAATATGTCAACTATAGCAGAAGGAGTGTTTGGCTAAGCTGTTTTTCTTTTTTTTTTTTTTTTCTTTCGTCTCTCTATACTTTCTACTTCTGTTAAATAGGTGCCAAGTATATATTTTATAACCCACACAGATTGATGTGGAAAAACATCACTATAGGCACCAAAGTAGGCCGAAACCTGAATAAGTAAAGGGGAGGAAAAAGAAGTCAAATGAGAGAAAAATGTAAAAATGACAAGATTGATTGTTTAACAATATTACTATTGTTAAATATTACATATTGCTATAATTTACTGAGGAATGTATATTAATATGCTGTTTTAAAGATACTATTAGAAAGAATTAGTCACAAGACAAAAACAATACATGCTGTACCTTAAATGCAATACCATTACTGTATAAATAATATGTTGGAAGAGGCTAGGGATATTAAGTAGCAGTGTTTGTTGAGGGAACTAGTTTGTTCAGCTTTGTCCACATTGTTTATAGTAACACAGGGGGGATGCTATGGAGTAAATCTATGCTATGGAGTAAATCTATATCTAAAAAGAAAACACATTCCAGGATTAGACGTAAAGGTAAACCATATAATGAACCTTCATCCTGCCCCCGTGATTATTCCTGGTCCAGGGATATAGTGGTTAGGCACAGTGTAGGGATAGGAATAAATAGATGCTTTCCTAAACCATCACACAGTAACACATACAAAACAAAACTAATATACATGGCATAGCTAAGGAATACACCTAATAAATAAATGTGGGAAATAGAATCATGGAATGTTAAAGGGCTCCAAAACAAGAAGAAAAGAAAACTATTCTTACACCTTACATTAAAAACCACAGCCAACCTCATACTAATACAAGAAACGCACTTGACTGCAGATCAATGGGCAGAAATTAGCAGAAAGAAATGGATAAGTCAAATCATAGCTTCAGAGGGGAAAACAAACAGTGCTGGGGCTGCCATAATAATTAAAAAACAATTTAAGGAAAAAATACTTAAAACCAAAGCTGACACAGAGGGGAGATGGTGCTATGTAACATTTAATAGTCCTACAATACCAAAACCTATAATGGTACTTAATGTTTACGCACCCTGTAATAACCAACAACACTTTTTTATGTCATTATACCCAACCTTAAACCAATTTAAATATCACTACCTAGTGATTGGAGATGACTGGAATACATATCAAAACCCAGAAAAGGATAAATCTAATCTGACCAAATCACATAATAAATGAGCCACATTAGCCCTTAATGAACTCAAACAGGATTTCAAACTATATGACCCTTTTAAACATGGGAACAGTGCAGATAAAACAGGGAAATTCACATTATATTCGCAATGCCACAAAATGTGGTCAAGGATAGACTTCTTCTTAATTTCTGACATATTCATTAACATGGACCCAACAATAACTATACATACCAGGTTCTTTTCAGATCACTCCAAAATCACACTGAACATTAACTGGGACAAAAAGATATATTTAGAGAAATATGGGTCATAATTGGTCATTAAACCCTAATTTACTTTCCAAAATGGATGTAATAAAAGAAACAGAAGCAATACTAAAACAGCTCTTACAAATATCACTAACTCCCAAGTACCAACTGACAAAGAATGGGCTGCAACCAAAGCACAAATCAGAGGATTGTTTATCAAAAAAGCAGTATAAAAAAATACAACTGAAAGAGGAGCATATACTGAAAGGGAAAATAGAGCATCTTGAAAAAGAACTAATAAATAACCCTAAGAACCAAACAGAAGCAGAACTTTTAAAACTGCAAAGGGATCTATATATGTTAGAAACCAGGACCCTATCTTTCTATGAAGCCAGAATGTTAGCCACTTACGCAGAAGAAGCTCAAATATCATCTAGAGCTCTGGCCAGAATTATCTGCCAACACATAAATGCCTCCAATATATCAGAAATAAACTACAGAGACAAAAACTACACAAAAAATGAAGACCTTATTAAAACATTTGAACAAATATACTCTCAAATATATGGAGCACAAATACTACAAACCTCAAAGGAAGATAGAACTCTTTTTCTTCAAAAATTGAAATTCCCTAAACTCAATTTAGACCAACAAAAAAAACTAACTGAGCCGATGTCCATCAGTGAAATTATTACAAGAATCAAACACTTAAAAGTGCATAAGGCTCCAGGTCCGGATGGACTCACATCAGAATTTTACAAAGCATTTTCCCCCTTGATAGCCAAACTACTATACTATACACTGAATTACATAATAAACTATAAAATAAATGATATCCACTTTAATGCCTCTAAAACTATATTTATATTAAAAGAACACACAGACCCCAAAAACCCCGACAGCTACAGACCCATCTCCCTCTTAAATATAGATACTAAAATATTTACCTCTATACTTGCAAACAGAATGAAAAATCTGATAGAAAAAATCCTCTCCCCAGAACAATCCGGTTTCACACCACATAGACAGACTAGTGACAATACATTAACATTAGATGCACTAATATCCTACGCTAACCGATACAATATCAACATCTACACAATGGTAGTGGATGCCCACAAGGCATTTGATAGGGTTAATCTAGAATTCTTACTCCAAACACTACCCTACTTTAATATATCCAATAACTTCATTCAGATCATCCAAACTCTCTATAGCAACCCATACACATCTCTGTATATAAATAAAACTTGGTCAAATAGGATCCTAATAAAAAATGGAACAAGACAAGGATGCCCATTATCACCCTTCCTGTTTAACCTGTACCTAGAACCACTCTTTCTATACATTAAACAAAATACATATCACAATCCTCCATCAATACGCAAATTCAAAATATACCTCACTGCATTTGCAGATGATCTGAACATATACTGCACTACACCAAATTCAGATATAAACAAAATAATAGCTGCAATTGAACATTTCTCAACTATGTCTAACTAAAAACTAAACCTTAATAAAACTAATATTTTCCCCCTAAAAACACCCAAACTCATCTCACTAATACCATTGTTAAACACAATAAAAAATAAAGAATAAACTAAATACATGGGAATCACCTTTTTCCAGAGTAACAAAGACTTCTACCAACACAATGTAAACCTTAAATGGCAAAATATAATGCAAGACTGCAAAAGATGGAACAACCTAAAACTACCATTCTTGGCCAAAGTATCAATAATCAAAATGAACATTTTACCTAGATTAATGTATACATTCATGACATCACAGACAACAATACATAATAAATTCTTCAAACAAATTCATACCTTCCTAGCAAAATTTATATGGGAACCCAAAAAAACAGAATCTCCTATCCAAAATTAACACTCTCCAAAAGCAAAGGAGGACTAAATCTACCAGATTTTAAAATGTACTACTCGATCATTAACACTAACAGAATATTGAGAATAGCTGAACATAACCCGTCAATGGAAAATTGGTCTCCTCTCTGGGTGACACTATATTATAGATATATTAAAGCTCTAGGTTTCAATCCCAAAGCACTTCCATTCCTGAAGCAGAAAGAAATACAAACTTATAACATTATAGAGCCCGTAAAACATTCTATCAACCTAGCGCAAAAACTCTTTCAATTCTTGAACCTTAGACATGCCATGCCATGACAATACTGCAACCCCTTCATAAAAACCCAAATTTAAAAATAAACAATAAGATGCTGGACGTAGTCCCTTTTCCCAGACTAAAAGATAAAACAATCCAAGATATCTATCCCTACCTTAACTGTTCAATACAAGAAATGAGGACCAACTTAAACCTCCCTAAATCACACATAATAATCCTAAGACAAATCAAAGAACTGTGTTCCAGTTATCTCCAAAATTTTACTATGACCAATAGTGACATAGAAACTTGTAGCAGACTTTGGAAAACTATTATCACAACAAAGAAAACTATTACCAATTCATATAAAATGATAAATGAAATCAAATACCAGAAGGACCTCCTCTTCTCTAACTACTGGAGAAAAATTAAACCATCCATAGATGATCAGCAAATAAGCCAGGCAATCAATCTAACACTGAAGATTCTACCCCTCAAAAAATTAGCATACACTCAGCTCATAATCAATAATAATGCTTATTTTACACCTGCAATCCTACACAAATTTAACACATCAAAATCACCTTTCTGCCCACACTGTAAGGACCAGATAGCTGACTTAATCCATGTAAATGTGTCTATAAACTCTGGAACTCTCTCAAGGTACAATTACAAAAAACGGGTTATCAAACATCAACATTAACTTGGGAATTCACTCTGTTACACATTCTCCCACCCAACATCCCAAGAAAACAAGCAAATACACTTTTAACAATTTTCCTACTAATGAAACTGTATATAGCTTTTAAATGGCTAGATACAATAAATATCTCTTGGGAGGGTTTTAAACAAGTAGCTATACAACACCTTTTAGCTCATAAAATAGTAACAGGTAAAAGAAACAAAAACATGAAATCCAGAGAAATTTGGGAACAAACCTTTAACATCATATTAGCATAATTCATCACACAGCAACTTAGAAATACACTATAATGGAACCAAAGAACACATACAAGTTCAGATATTAAATAATAACTTGGATATTACGAATGTATATACTGTCTATATAACTGTGGAATTAACAATGAAAGCATCTATGTACATAGTGTAAAATAGATATGTTGTATGACCTATATCCTGTGGTATTTGACATCAACGTATAACATATGTATATGTGTGTATGTGTATGTATGTATATATGTGTGTATGTATGTATGTATGTATATATATATATATATATATATATATATATATATGTATGTGTATGTATGTAAGTGTACGTATATATATATATATATATATATATGCACATGGTCATGTTGTAAGATGGTTTTTATTTGTGACATTTATCAATGTAAAAATAAAAATTATTGAAAAAAAAATGTACACAGGTGCAGGTCTGTTGCTGAGCATTACATTTAAATAAGAAGTCTTTTTGAATTAATAAAGAGTAAAAAACTTGGTAGTACATTCAAATGCTTTCTCTACAAAGCAAGTAAAAATAAAAAAAAACACTAGGAGAAACACAACCACTCAAACTATTGCAAAGAAATAATATTTAATACACACAAAACATTCAAGCAAACAGCTCTTCCTCAAAGTGAACATCATTGAGGAAGTGCTATTTGCTCTAATTCTTTGTGTATATTAAATTTTATTTCCTTGCAATACTCTGAGTGGTTGTGTTTCTCCTACTGGTTTTTGCTTTTTGTATTAATGAGATGAAATGTTTGTGCAGTTTAATTAGTGCTGCTGAGATTTATTTATTTTTCTTAAGGTCAGCAGTGCTGGAATTACCCACAACTTACCGTAAACAGTAACCAGATAAGCACAAAACAGTCATGTTTATTCTATTTGCAAGCATTGTATTGTTCTCAAGAAAGTGCAGAGGTTTAGGTGCCAAAAAGATACATAGGTTGATACATCAGTATTTTTATGTAGGCTCAAGGTGAATTATTCTGACTGGAACACTGTGGATGAGGGGACACATGCAGTTTTCTTTGCACTCCCAGAATTTTCCATAAATGTTCTATTGCTTCACTAATAAAATGTAGCCCCCATCAGATTCTTCCCTCATGGTTAACCCCAGTACCTAAATGCATGGTTGATCAGAAACAAGGTAGCTGTTTCTTTCTGTCCCTTCTGTTTTTTTGTAAACTTACAGGTGACTGTTAAGACATACTGTTCACATCTAGAAGACTTAGTAATTGGATCACTCCAGCCAATTTGGTGGTCATGTACATGCTTGTTGTGGTGAATATAAAGCTTTGTACTGAATCCACCATTTCCTTTGCATGCTTTGTAATTTAATTATTAGCAGTTTATGTATTTATATATGAACATAAACAAAATATTAGACAAGCAATCATGAGGACCATAAGATGCCTAGCCATATACACCTTACAGCAGACTCACTTAAATATTTCTCCTTCCCATTTCAATCACATAATATTGCCAAAAAGTGCCAAAAAGATACATAGGTTGATACATCAGTATTTTTATGTAGGCTCAAGGTAAATTATTCTGACTGGAACACTGTGGATGAGGGGACACATGCAGTTTTCTTTGCACTCCCAGGATACGTACCCAAGGAGTGGTGCACGGCGACTGTGGTCCCACTTCACAAGGGCGGTGCCTCCACCGACCCTGGAAATTACTGTCCCATTAGCTTGACAAGCCTTATCTGCAAAGCCATGGAGAGGATCATAATGGAACTCATAAATAAAGACATAGGGAACTTGCAGACTTTGGATCCAACCCAGTTTGGCTTTGTCAAAGGCAGATCATGCCTTTTAAACTTGGTTGACTTTTTCGAGACAGTCACCAAGGCCATTGATGAGGGAAAGGCAGTCCATACAGCCTACCTCGACCTGGCAAAGGCCTTCAACACAATACCCCACTCAGGTATCATCGAAAAACTCATCAGCTTGAATGTAAACCCATACATCACAAGATGGGTTGCAAACTGGCTAAGTGACAGAACCCACAGGGTCAGAGTTGCTGGAGCCATGTCAGACTCAAAGCCTGTCACAAGTGGTGTCCCACAGGGCTCAGTCCTGGGTCCACTCTTGTTCGGCATCTACTTTTCTGAAGTACAAGCAAACACAGGAGGGTTATGGCTGACAAAGTTTGCAGATGATTGCAAACTGGGCGCCATAGTCGAAAACACATCTGACACAGATATCCTTCAGAAGGGCCTCACAGAAACGGATAACTGGTGCCAGAGCCATGGCCTAAAGTTAAACGCCAAGAAATGCATAGTCATACCCTTCGGGAAAAACAAGGTTACCCCTAGCTACCATATAGGTGGCAATCCACTGAGCACAGAAGAAGTCATCAGGGATCTGGGGACCCAGGTTGACAGTAGCCTTCGTTTGACACTCATGTTGCTAAAGTAGTTAGGAAAACCTTCTACATTGCCCACCTGATCATGAAGGGATTCACATCTAGATCAAGGGAGGTCATCGTCCCCTGTACTCATCACTCATTAGACCTATGATTGAGTACAATGCCCCATTCGGAATGTATCTGACCCGACACCTGCAGCAGCTGGAAAGGCCCCAAAAGTTCCTCACCAAAAGGATAAAGGGTCTCAAAAATATGTCTTATGCTGCCCGACTGAAAGAACTCCAGCTCTATTCAGTCTCATACTGCTTGCTCAGAGGTGACCTGTGCCTGACATATAAGGCCATGTCAAACCCAGATTTGATGAATATGCTTCACCTCAAAAAATCTAGATCCCTCAGAACCACAAGGGCGGAGACTTAAACCTTGACACGGTTATAAATAGAACGTGCTGGAGGGACAGATTCATCACCCCGAGACTCCCTATGCTGTGGAACAAAATCCCGGTACATGTGAGGCAGAGCACCTCGCTGGCCTTGTTCAAGAGGAATCTTGACCAATGGACGGGAGATCGCAGATATACCCCAGGGATTACTTCAGTGTCGCTGCTTGACAGAGGCACAGCAAAATAATAGGCATAGTTTTATTCAAACTAAAGGGGTGGCGAAAGCCACATAACTCTGGGCTAGGCTTATAAATGCCCTTGGGCAGATAGCCTAGTATGAACCTATGAACCTATAATATTGCTCATCTCCCAAATAGTGCAGGATTATACATAATAGTCCTGGTGTAAATTTGTGTCTAACCATCCAGTGATCAAGACTATCCTTAAAGGTAGTTAAACTAGTCTTTGTTTGACTTAGAGTGTTAAGTTTCTCTATAGCCTAAGAATATGTCGATTTAGGAACCTATCCCTTCAGTGAGTCTTCCTTATATTTGTAGAGATATCTGGTTTGTGAAGAAACAGGTGGTCAAATCGAATTGGGTCTTTCATGGTTCAAAAAGGTCTTAATAATGCTTTAATTGTAATGGTAATTATACAATATAAGTTCATTTACATTCAAAAATCAGCATGCTGACTAAACACAGCAATCAGCATTTCCACTGTAAATCAGGCATTATCGATAACAAAATGTATTGGTAGCTGTAGCTACTAAAAACAAATAGCTGTAGCCACTATATTTTCTGCTCCACAAAGTAGAGAAAATAAAGTCAGTTTATAGAAAGGTAGGAGACTAATGTCCACTCTCCCTAAAGCCTGCAAAAAAAAAAAAAATACATCTCAGTAGCACTACACTGGGACTCTATAATGGAAGCATACATCTATGTAAAGTAAGATGCATGCACACTCTTGGCAAGACAAAAAATGAGCAGTAACTGCATTCTGCCCAATACACTGTGCAAGATTCATCAGACAGTCTTCCAGTTTATGGAAAGTACATTCCTTAAACCTACCTATGAGAAGATGCAGAAGAAGAAGTTGAAAATGCTTCTATGCAACAGCATTATTTAGAAAAGGTAACAAGACTCTTACCAAAACAGTGTCATTGTATAGTAGCCATAGTCTACTGTTGTTTGTAGGAATGCAGGATTTACCGAGAGCTGGTTTTGTTTGATCACTTGGCCTTTGCCCTTATGATCAAACCATGAGTAATTCCTGCAATACCCAGTCCACGTCATGGCCTGTTGCTAAAGCAAACCAATACTATTACTGATGTAGTACATGGATGGGTGTTTGATAAGGCTGATTAATGTTTATTTACTTGTTTGACGTTTATATTGTGATATTATTACAGATAGAGACTTTCATTTTATATGTTCACTTCTTGATTTACATATTCAAACGTCTTAATTCTGTGATGCTTTTAAGTATATAAATGTATAGACTTCAGAGTTGATGTTAAGTAACATAAATTTCACACTAAACTACTGTGTTTCATAAGGGAGCATTACTCATTGCTACAAGCTCAACTCATCAAGCATAAACTCATAAAGACTGAATTCCCTTTCTCCAACTTAAGTGTGACCTTGGAGATTTATAAATCAGTAATGTGTCAGTGAAGCATCCTATAATGGAGGTAAATGGGTACAGCTGCCCAAAGGGCTACTTTATTTTGTGGGTTTTCATATTGTTGAATATTGATGAGTTCATCCCTGGTTTAGCACCCTTGTCCCTCATGCATGGGAGCAACAAGTAAGCATCTCAACATATCCTTGTAAGGCCAGAAAGCTATCATAGGAATGTAAGACTAGGCTTCTTAAGATCCTTGCAGATAAATGGTCTAGTAAGGACTTATGAACCATTTTGATGAGTTCAGTTAATTATCATTATTTCTTTTAGTCATAGTCATTTAATCTTACTGGACTACAATAAAATTACAGGCACTATCATATTATATCTGGTTTACAAAAATGTGAGTCATGCGACTTAGTGCTGTCAACACTTTGCCTTCAGACTGTGCAGTACTGCACTGGAAAACATATTATGACATGCATACAGATAGGAGACTGAATAATGTTAAAGATAGCTAAATATTTAAAATACAAGCATATGTTACAGACAAGTAATTTTTTTTCTCAAAATCTCTTAAAGGTGTGTAGCACAAATTATGCTAAAGTGGAGAGACACGCACCATGTTTTAAGATTCAGACCCCTTACTTGCACTAGTTAAACTTCAGAGGGTAGTTTTTGTAGGTAAGGTGATGAGGTGCCAATGGGGTTAGGGCACAGCACCATAAAATACCAAGGCAGAATCTCATCCAGTAATGTTTCGATATGTGTTTCTTTACAGCGAGCTGGCATGATTCTTGTTAAAGCTAATACTTTATCTTACCACCAGTGTTATCCTACATGATTCATTCTTCTAAAATAAAACTTGTTAGTTGTTGTACTTATTTTTGTATTTTCTAAATCAGCCAAATTTCATTCCAAGACCAACTGCAAAAATTTCTAACCTGCGCATCTCCTCATTGTGTACCTCGTGGGATGCATTTACTCGTGTACTAACTCATTAATGCATCAAATGCAATGAAAAATTGTGCACTTGATAGACTGTGTTTATTTTAATACACTAAACTTCAGGTGGGAGAGATTCTAATAAAGGGCTTCATTTTAATTGTAAAATACAAAAGATGTCTTATGGACCACAGACATAAAAATTCCATTGGAAAACTTCATTTTTATATTCTGCCTTTATATAAGCTTGTAAAAACAGCGAAACATGCAAATTACAGGCACCCAAGAATTGTTCCCTTGCATGTTGCGATAGTAACACTGTTCAAATATGCACATAAATTACGTGTACCTTTAAGAATGATCAGTACCAAGTGAGGCATATAGTTTTTGGGCAGAGACACTTGAAGAAGTACTGTGTTGGCAGTAGTGTTCTCTGTAAGTTGCCATTTTGTGTGGAATTAAAGCTGCATCACAAATGCGCATCCTTGGGCCAGTACCAGGACTGAAAACCAGAGTTCATGCCCAAGTAACTTATGTTAAGCACTACAAAATTGTCTCTGTTCTAGTAAATATTTTTCAGTGTTAAATATTAACTAAACATGACAAAGTTCTGCCCTCCATAAACATTTAGCTTTGTAAAGTCATTTGCATGGCCATTAAGGAGGTTGTGTTTCATTCATTTTTGAACAACATCAAAACTTGACAAGAAAAGTGAAGAAATGCAGGTAAACTCTATATGGTAATAGCAAAAAATTTAAAACTGTTTACAGTTGATTTTCATTTTCTGAGGGGCACAGTGTTATTTGCCATTATAAATAAACTGTATGAATATATTTTGCGAAAAATAAATGTATATTTAAGGGAATGTGTTAAAGCTAAGGCAGCCAGTTAAAACATTTTGGGGGTACTTATTTGAAATGCTTGTATAGAAAAGATGAACACATTTGAAAGAGAACAGCAACTGGGCTAGCTGATGCTGAAGTGTTTCAAAATTTACAGTTAGAACTGAATCATAGTTTGGAAAAGGCAATTCAAATGACTACATAAGCTGAGTTAGTAAAGTTGAATTTGGTGAACTCAAAGCAGTCTAAAGTTAAATGCAAAAAAAAAGTGCAGTAAAGTGTTATTTGGCAAACAAAGCTGTTACCACCTGATATGTTATAAATGGTAGTCCTCTTCAAGCAGATATGGTCTAAAGAGACCTGTGTATTTATCTGGACAATTCTCTCTCATTCAATCAGCATGTTTCCATAATAGTCAGGAAATCCTTATAGCTGCACAGTTAGTTTCCAAGAAGATATCTTCAAGATCCAAAGACACTGCACTCTACCTTATCAGACCTATCATTGTACCCTTTTTGGTATGTATATATTAAAGCATGTCACTCAACTAGAAAGGCCTCAAAGACACCATAACAAGAAAATTAAAGGCCTTAAATCTTTTCACTGTCCGACTGATTAGGCAATTCACCTTGTACTCAAAAGAGGTTAACTGTTTCTTGCTTTTTGAGCCATGAAAGACCCAATTCTATTTGACCTATGTTTTCAATAAATCAGTGGCTCTACAAACACATGCACTAGAGGCCTAAATCTACACATATTCTAGCCTTTGGAATAAGTTATGACTACAGGCCAAACAAAGTACTACTTTTGTCTATCTTTAAGGCTAGTCTGGATGACTGGATGGGTAGACACAAATTTACAGCAGAGTTTATAGTATGCAGCACTGTTTGATTTTGGAGCTAAGCACCTCTAAGCAGTTGAAAATAAGTCTGTCAGTTTAAATGTCTACATGACTTATTTTATGGTTCCTCAAATTGCTTGTCTAGTATTTTTCCTGTATTACTAAGGAGAACATAACTTTTTGTAGGTGTGTATGTGTGTGTATAAAGCAATTCTCTTTTTACATTTTTGCTGAAAAAATAAATTGCAGGCTTTGCACAGCTTTGCATATTTTTCATCAGTGCTGCCTCAGCATTTAAAAATGAACAGCAGATTTTATACAGCTTTTCATCTTTTACATCTATCGCCATATTTACTGAAGAAAAAAAAACAGTTTCAGGTTTTATATAGCTTTTCACATTCTTCCCCTTACCAGACCTCAACTAGAATTTGTTTTGACACAGCCAAGAAACAAAGCCTGGATATAGAAGGCAAACCTGCTTAGTTAAATTAACCAGTCCCCTGACTGTCTGCATTTGTATTACTGACAACACCCCTAAACTGGTTTGTCATCTTTTAGGACTGTAAGCCTAAGTTCCTTGAGAAGCTTATTGCTTTTTCCATTGGCCATTTGTAAAAGGGTTATGATCTTAAGCCAGTAAAGTGACTTTTTTACCATAGAGGTAGGGGTGAAGGCTTTGGAGAGACCAATTTATCTCAGTTTTTTCTACTGCTGCACATAATTTCTCCCTTAGATGAGGTCTGCAGCTGAATATAGTACAAGACAGTCTGCTCCCTTTGAAGGAACAAGGCTAAGTATTGTTCACAGACCCTCATTTCACACCTGAACACCAAACTCTTAACCATAGTCATAAGTGGCTATTACAGAAGGCCTATACAAGGCCTTCTTGAGATTTTTGAATGCATGCTTGCAAACTGTTTTTCAAATAACCACATGTAGTTCCGTCTTTGGAAATATGTTGATTAGAGGATATAGTGAGGGTAAAACCTTTAATATCCCACTTTCTCAAAGAATGCATTTACCCATTTGTGGTAATGGGTAGACCATGCCTGTATAGCTTTCACATTGTCAGGTTTTGACCAGATTTTGCTGTGACCCTGTCTGCAGGAAGGGAAGGGAAGCCTTTCTAATGAAAAGTGCTATGAATGCTGATGTTATTATTATTATTATTATTATTATTATTATTATTATTATTAGTTTGTGTTAATTGCATTTATTACTCTGAGCTTTGGCTGGCTAAGACCTACCTCCAATCAACTGGATGTATAAGTGAATTTAAGTAAATCTTTATCTGCACTTTTTTCAAATAATACAGCATTTAAATTGATTTATTTGTGTTGCATTGAATACTATCTAGCTGGAAGTTGTGGCTCTGTTTTTCAATTAATGCTTGTTAGAATTTAGTGCTAGTTAGAATTCCTGCATAGCCAGTGATAAGTGAGGGAAGTTTCACTTCACTGATATTCGGTTTCTGCCTTATATAAGTGGTACATTTTGGATTATTTTCTACTTAAACTCTGAGCTTTGGCCGGCTAAGACCTACCTGCAATCAACTGGACGTATAAGTGAATTTAAATAAATCTTTAGCTGCACTTTTTTCAAATAATACAGCATTTAAATTGATTTATTTGTGTTGCATTGAATACTAACTAGCTGGAAGTTGTGGGTCTGTTTTTTCAGTTAATGCTTGTTAGAATTTAGTGCTAGTTAGAATTCCTGCATAGCCAGTGATAAGTGGGGGAAGTTTCACTTCATTGATATTCGGTTTCTGCCTTATATAAGTGGTAAATTTTGGATTATTTTCTGCTTAAACTCTGAGCTTTGGCCAGCTAAGACCTACCTGCAATCAACCGGGCATATACGTGAATTTAAGTAAATCTTTAGCTGCACTTCTTTCAAATAATACAGCATTTAAATCAATTTATTTGTGTTGCATTGAATACTATCTAGATGGAAATTTTGGCTCTGTTTTTTGCAGTTAGTTCCCCACCCACTCTCCCTGCTTTTGTTTTGGTGTTAATATTGGTGGCTTTGAAACTGCCTGCCTCCCTTGTAAATTTGCTTTTGGATACTCCTCCTGGGCCCATCTCATTTGCTCACTCAAAAAAAAATTGCACTTTATTCATCTGCTTTCACTGTATTTGTGTTTCTTCCTACTTTATTACTTTATTTTGCTTTTGTGTCATCTTAAAAGTACTCAATTGTATTTATTACTGCTTGGTGTAACTATCAATCTAAGCCTTTTGATTTAAGCACTTGGGCTTCAGACCAGTTGTTTTACATTGAGAAGGTTTGTGGTCTGCACTGTTGTAGCTTATATCCTTCTAAGTTGGGAAATGCTGATTGAAGGCTCAGTGTCTGTTATTCTAAAAGTGTATTAGTTACGGTTTAAGGACATGTGCTTCAGGCCAATTATTTTACATTAAGAAGGTTTGTGGTCTGCACTCTTGTAGGAGAAGAGGCTGGACTCTGTCCTTCTGAGCTGGGAATTTCTGGTTAAAGGCTTATAGTGCCTGCATATTTGAACTGTTTCATACTGAAATTGGTGCACCTTGCCTGTTGAATCTAGCTTTGTTTGTATAACTTGAGCAGAGCACTAATCCAGGCCTTCTTAAAAGTATTCAATTGTACTCAATTTATTACTGCTTGGTAGTAACCTGATTAAAGTGTAGCTATCATTCTAAGCCTTTTGGTTTAAGCACTTGGGCTTCAGACCAGTTGTTTTACATTAAGAAGGTTTGTGGTCTGCACTGTTGTGGCAGGACAGGTAGCTTACATCCTTCTAAGTTGGAACTGCTGATTGAAGGCTCAGTGTCTGTTATTCTAAAAGTGTATTAGTTCTCGTTTAAGCACTTGGGCTTCAGGCCAGTTATTTTACATTAAGAAGGTTTGTGGTCTGCACTCTTGGGGAGGAGAGGCTGGACTTTGCCCTTCTGAGCTGGGAATTTCTGGTTAAATGCGTATAGTGCCTGCATATTTGAACTGTTTCTTACTGAAATTGGTGCACCTTGTTTGCTGTAGCATAGACTAGAGCCAGGCCTGCTGAATCTAGCTTTGTTTGTATAACTTGAGCACTAATCCAGACCTTCTTTTTTGGAGAAGGTTCCCCTGCACCCCAGTGGCAGGAGTGTGCAGTTAGAACTTGTCTGATTGAAGATTACAGGAACAGGGCTCAGTTTTGAGATTTTTTTTACTGGTTAATTGGGTAATTTGTTTAAAAGCCTTTTCTGATTACTTGTCACCTAAAGCTGTTTTAAGTGTATTTTTACCATTTATAGTCATTTAAAGCTGTTTTAAGTGTATTTTTTACTGTTTTTGCCTTATCTTTTCAAAAATGTTTTACCTTGTTTCCCACCTTTCTAAGCTAGTATAGTCCAGTTTTCAGGCTAGTGCTGAATTCAGGGCTGTGTTACAAGTTTCTGAGTTGCCCATACCTTACTTGGATAGAAGGAGGTTTCTCTGTTCACCTGCGAGAAAGGGAGCTTTGAGCAGCCATCTGTACCTGGAGGAGTGGTTACAGCCCAGAAGTTAGTAGTTTATAGGCCATTTTGGGCTAATTTCTATCTCTTTAATTTCTCTGCTGTAAAAACCGTGTTTGCACATCCAGGCAGCACCGGTTAGCTAGAGCTAAATTATTCCCGGCTCTACCAAGACTCCTCTTCAGTTTTTCCCTTGAAAGTAGTCTGTCAACCTAAGCACTTAAAAAGCATCTTACAGTCCAGCACTTGCTCAGACCTAATAGCAAGCACTAATATACCCCGACATTTGATTGCCTAGCAGGGCAAGGCTCATTATTCACCCCTCACCAACCAAGTGACTAAGCAGCTCACCCTACTATTCAGGAATGACCAAAGGGCAATTTCACGTATGCTCTCCAGTCCAACTGGTGGACCTGGGTATCCTGAGGCAATGTTACAACTGCCTCATGTACACAGACAACCCTCTCCTCCTAACACAAAACATTAACATATGTGAGAGATGCAATTATATAGCTAAATTGGAGGCTAAGCTCTCTCCACCCAAGACTGGAGCAGGCAGTCATGAGGAGAAGGTTAACACTTGCACCACACCACCAGCCTCACATAGACATACTAGACCAGCACTGACAAAAAATACACATTGATACACAAAAAGCATACTTGGAAGCTCTAAATAAAAACCTGCAAAAGCATCAGAGACCTCCAAAGCAGACACCCAAAAAACCTGCACCTCCTGTTACAAACCAGACAATACATAAAACACAAAATCAGTGTACTGCACAATCATAGCCCTTAAGGTGAAATAACATACCTAACACATTAGTAATGGGCAACTCTATAGTCAGGCACACTGAAGTCCCACTCACTAGGCTGGACAAGGAGAAGGTTACTGTTAGCTGCCTGTCAGGAGCCAGAATCCGCCACATAACACAAGCACTCAGGTCACTCCAGAACAAGTACAAATTTGACTCTGTCATTGTTCATGTTGGTGTGAATGACCTGAGATGTACCTCCCTGGACTAAATGAAAAGAGACATGGAAGAGCTCTCTGATCATGTAGCCCAGGTGGGTATGACCCTGACCCTGAGTAGCATCCTGCCCTCACCAAGAATGATACCGCAGTATAAAGAAAAAATGATCAATTTCAGCAATTGGTCAAGCTTCTGGTGTCATACAAAGGGGATCAAGTGTCTGTCAGCCTGGGATGACATGCTCGACAAGCCTCATTGCTTCGCAAGAGACGGCTTGCACCTGTGACCCCTACTTTTTCGAATACTGGCCAAGGCTCTTGCTGCCCCCATAGTGCCTTTTTTAAGCAAAGCTCAAAAGTCAAACCCTCCACTGTAAACAGCACAAATAAAAAAATGAAGGTTATGCTACTCAACGCCAGGAGTTTAAATCTCAGACTGCACACGCTCGAAGCACTCCTCATTATGGAGAACGTTGACATCTGTGCAGTAACCGAAACCTGGTACAAGGCTCCACAGAGCACCCCAGTACTACTGGGCTACAACTCATACCACACATTTTGGCCACAGAACATGGACTGAAACACAAAAGGAGGGGGTGTATCCATATTCATCAAGGATACCTACACCTCCAGGTTAGTGGCGCAACATGATACCTCTGAGATCATCCATGTGCAACTAACATCGGGCAAATCTGCAGTGCAAATTGTGGCCTGCTACAGATCACCCTCCATGACCCAGGACCACCACTCCACCTTTCTGGAGACACTAGAAAACATGAAGGTCCTACCGAACACCCTGATATTGGGCAATTTCAATTACCCTACCGTTAACTGGGAAAACTAGTCAAGTACAAACTCCCAGGTCCAGCGTTTCCTGGAATTTATCAAGTCAAATGCCCTGGATCAGCTGGTAAACTCCCCTACCAGAGGTGAAAACATATTGGACCTGGTCATCACCAACATGGGCGACAGGTGTTCCGCACTGGAGGTCAACCCGTCACTGGTTAGATCAGAGCATAAACTAATCACTCTGGATGTCCACAACACACCACCACCCCAACCAAGGAAACCACAGTGAAAAACTTTTCTATAGCAAACTTCATCTTACTTAAGACATAGGTGGTAAGTTTCACAGCCTCCACGCTAAAGGATAACAGTGTCCAAGATGCAGGAACCTTTACAAATGTATTCTATGAGCACCTACATGGATGCATAGATCGTGCCATCCCTAGCAAAACCAAGACTCACTCCCCTAAGAGAAGGAAACCAGTCTGGTGGACCCCTGCCATAAACAGGCTATACAATAGAAGGAGGAAACTAGTTCAGAAAAAAACAAATCCCAAGAAGGACAGACATCCCTGATCAGTATCAGTATGAAACCAAGGTCCCTCATAAAATCATCCAAGGCTAACTTTGAAAGAAAAATAGCCAAGGATTCAAAAGATAACCACAAAGCCTTCTTTAGCTATGTCAAGAATCTAAGTGGCAACTCACAGATATGCTCTGAGCTAGTGCAAAATAGCACAAACTATACTGAACCTACTGATATTGCCAACATTCTGGCAGATAGATTCAGTGCAAATGTCACCCCCTCTCAACCCCAAAAGGGCCAACAACAATACCAGAAAAGTGTAGTGTCCCAGAAATCACAGAAGCACAGGTGAAAACAGCCCTTTCAAAAGCAAAAAGCACAGAGTCAATTGGGCCAGATAGCTGCGTCTTGCATGAACTACAGAACGAACTAACCCCCCACCTAAACACACTGTTCAACCTCAGCCTCTCCACAGGTTACATGCCCATAGAATGGCGCACAGCAACAGTTATTCCACTCCACAAAGGAGGGGCCACAACTGTCCCTGGTAACTATAAGCCTGACTAGCCTGGTCTGCAAGGCTATGGAGTGCATCATCATGGAACTCATTAACAAAGACATTGGAAACCTCCAAACACTTGACCCGACCCAGTTTGGCTTTGTTAAGGGCAGATCATGCCTACTAAACCTGGTTGACTTCTTCGAGACAGTCACCAAGGCCATAGATGAGGGGAAGGTGGTTCACACTGCCTACCTTGACCTTGCCAAGGCTTTTGACACCATTCCCCACTCAGGAATTATAGAAAAACTCACCAGCCTGAATATAAACCCCTACGTCATGAGATGGGTTGCCAACTGGCTTACAGACAGAACTCACACGGTAAGAATAGGGGGCTCCAGGTCCGACTCTAAACCAGTCACAAGTGGTGTCCCACAAGGCTCAGTCCTGGGACCCCTACTGTCCGGCATATTCTTCTCAGAAGTACAGGCACACACAGGAGGACTGTGGCTAACAAAGTTCGCTATTGACTGCAAACTGGGAGCCATAATTGACTCTCCGGCTGACATGGACATTCTCCAAAAGGGCCTTACTGAGATGGACACCTGGTGTTAAAGTCATGGTCTCAAGCTAAATGCCAAAACATTCATAGTCATCCCGTTTGTGAAAAACAAAACACCCATGAATTACCACATAGGTGGCAGCCCCCTTAATACAGAAGAGGTAATAAGAGATCTGGGGACCCAGATAGATAGTAATCTCTCCTTTGACAATCATATTGCCAAAGTAGTTAGGAAATCCTTCTATGTAGACCATCTAATTACTAAAGGGTTCGCATTTAGAAATAAAGAGGTTATAATGCCCCTCTACTCGTCACTCATTAGCATAGAATACAATGCCCCATTTGGGATGTACCTCACAAGACACTTCCAGCCACTGGAAAGACCATAAAAGTACCTCACCAAGAGGATTACTGGCCTCAAACATATATCCTATGCAGCCCGACTGGAAAAACTCCGGCTATACTCAGTGGCATATCTCTTACTCAGAGGTGTTCTCTGCCTGACTTACAAAGCCATGTCCAACTCAGAATTGATGGACATGCTCCACCTAAAGAAATCCAAGTCACTGTGAGCCACACGCTTTAGTGAGCTAAACTTCATGACAACAATAAATAGAACATGCTGGAGGGATAGATTCCTGTCACAGAGACTCCCCATGCTTTGGAACAAAATTCCTAACTACATTAGGCAGAGCCCCTCACTAACACTCTTCAAGAGAAACCTTGATGAGTGGATGGGTAACAGAAAATACACCCCTGGGATCACTTCATTGGCTCTTCTTGACAGAGGCTCAGTTAATTAATCAATGGGGCGGCGAAAGCTGACACACTCTGGCTAGGCTTATAAATGCCATCGGGCAGATAACCTAGTACCTACCTATGAACCTATGAACCTATTAGCCTGCCCTCCATGTACTCTACTGCATTAACCTTGTAATCTCTGATTTATAGTGTGTTTCAATAGGTAACAATTTGCAAATTGAAGCAATAATCACTGATTAGTTACTTGAATACATTAAGTGCACGAGCCAATGCTTAATTCAAAAGATTTTTTTCTAGCAGGAGGTTTAATGTCTACCTTTACAAACAATTCAAATTTCTTTCCCCAGAATATGAGTAGTAGGATGGTTAGAACTAGGGTTAAGAAATATGTTCATGGTTTCAGTAAAAAAGATGGTAATGTTTCTATAATCTTCTCATGGGTTAATGTTAGATTTATTAAGGGCATTATTGACAAGAGAAGTGAAACTGGAAGACTGTCTTGTTAGGTGTTTTCTTTCTTTCCAAAAATGTTTTAGATTATTGGTTGCTTCTTTCTAAGAAATATGCCTTTGGCTGAGTTTGTAACTACTCTTGTTTGTTTTCTTAAAGACAGATACTTTTTATGTAGGAGGATATTAGATGGATTTGTTGTACAGGTCAACCAATCTTTGTCCCTTTGCCGGCTGAGTGTTTAGATTTATTGTTAAGCCAGGGCTATTTTTAACCACATAGACATCTGTGTACATAAGGAGATATCAAGCTCTGGATAGCAGAAAAAGGTATAACAAGGCACTTTCAAGGTCATCAGTTTGGTAAAGGGGAGATCAGTTAATAGAATTCATATGAGAATCAAGGATGGCCAGTTTGTGTGGTGGGAAAGGTTGATCAGTCACTATTTGGGGCATATGTTTTATGAAGTACCAAAAGGACAGTGCTGGATAGTTTTCACTTAAAACATTTTGCAGAATTCTAGCGTTAATACATCAATGGGCCAAGTTGGTAAAATTATGATTAAGAGTAAAATGCTTTCCTGTTTTGTGATTGAGCCTGGTTGACAGGCTTGTTACATGACAGTGTACTGATGTACAGCATACACTGTTGTGAATTAACTGAGAATGGTGATGTTTCACCTTGCTGATTTCAGCACATTGTTATCCATAGCAGCAAGGAGATCCATTTGCAGGGAAAAAGAAGAGGTTTACCTAGTGTGAAGGCTGTCAGCCCAGCTAGATAGAATTTTATAAATAATCCTATGTCATTTGTAAATATTAATATGATCCACAAGCTTGTTTTACAAATGTAGGAGAACTATATGTTATGATTAAACTATGTTATGTGCTGAGCTTCAAAAATATAACCATAATACACTCTGCTGGAGAAGAGCAAAAATGTATATAGACTATATGCTTGTGAAAATGTATGATGTTCTTCGTTTTCCATTGCTGCAGTCCTTACTATTGGGTATAGTCCGCGTCCAGTCGGCCCGAATACCAGAGTATAAGGCTGACGTCGGTCAGGGCGCATTAGACTGACGTCAGTACGTCAGGGTACTAATGCGCATGACCGACGTCATATCCTCAGTCTTTTTTGCCGCATGGTCCGATGCAGAAGCAGTTTTGCGAGTGCAGGTTGGCGTTCTGAAATATTTCCGAAACCGGAGTTTCAGACCGAAACAGAGTTGGCTAAGTACCCCGTTGGGGAACATTTTGGTTTTTTTCTTGCCTCAGTATTTTACCGGATGTCAGAAAAAGTGAATAACTGTATTTCTTGTGGGAAACAGATACCTCATAGGGATTACCATACCTTGTGTATACCTTGTTTAGGGCCTGAGCACGACGTTGTTGGTTGCCGCTCTTGTGCTAGGTTTAACAAACGCACTATTAAGAGGAGGTTAGACTGTGCCAGGTTAGTGTTTGGGAAGCGTTGCAATTATAAAATGCCGCCGGATGCTCCGGCGCCTTCGTCAAGAAGCGCAAGGACAAAACAGTGAAGCCTAGGGTTGATGAACCGCAGTCCCGGACGCCGGTTCTTTAGAAGGCTCAGTGGAGCCAGAGGTTTTGCCAGGAGTTTCCATGGAGTCTCAGGCAGAAACTTTACTGTTACAGGATGTGCCTTCTCAGGAGGTAGGCCAGGCTGAGGGGGCTTCTCAGGTAACTGTTCTTCCCTCTCTTCCCAAGGTAGTTAGAGCCTCTCCTTCTGTTGCCAAAACTTCTTTGAGAGGTAGGCCTAGTTCAGCTTCAGTGGCGGCTTCTCCTAGCATTTCGGGTTCTGTACCTAAGAAACATATGCTTAAAATGGCAGAAGATTTGATTACTATGATTAGAGGTTCTATGCCCCCGCCTGATAAGAGGCCTAGGGTGGAACCGGAGTTTGATAGTTTTGAACAGTGTTCAGAGGCTTCAGAGTCTTCTGCGGAAGACTTGCAGGAGTATCCTGCTTATTCTGATTCTGATGTGGATGATTCCACTCCTACAGCTTCTCCTCCTGAGGATTTCTCATTTTCAGAGACTCTGCATTCCATGAGGGAGCACTTTAAATGGGAAGGCCAGGATTACTCTGATTCCAGGAAAAGGCTTAGGGAATTCTTGTTTTTGCCCCAGCATAGGCCCTTAGCTATTCCTCCTGTGTTGAATGTGGTGGAAGATGTTTTTGCAGAGGCTTCCCTGAATCCTGACTCTTTGCCTCCTGCTCCTGTTAAGCCTGATAGGTATTATAGGGTGCCCGAAGCTCATAAGTATTTGTTTAAGAGTCCTAGGGCGGACTCAGAAACTATTTCTCAAGGGCCTAAAGGTGTTAAGGCTTCTGTGGTTAAAAATCCTGTTCCCACTGATAAAGAGGCAAGGTCCTTGGATAGGTGGGGAAAGAAAGTGTATACTTCTTCCACTCTAGCCATGAGAGCGTTGAATTGTCAGTTTCACATGCTAAAATATCAGAATTATCTCCTTTCACAATTAAAATCTAAGGTGAATGCTTTGGCGGAAGGTATTGAGTGTAAAGAGTTGCTGGACTTGGTTCATGTGTCTGAGCAAGTGGGTAAGCATTCTTTGCAATGTGGTTTTGATGCTGTACAGGCCTCCTCGAGGGTGGCTGCTACTAGTTCTGTTCTTCGCAGGCATGCCTGGTTGAAGGATCAGAATTTAGCTGAGCATGTTAAGACAAGGATTTTGGATGCTCCTTTACAGTCTGATGTGTTGTTTGGATCGCCTGTGGAAGCAGTTTTAAAGAAAATGGAGGACAAAGCTAAGTCTATGCAAACTGTTAAAGATTTTTGCAGGTGCAGCCACCGAAGTTTAGTAGAAATTGGCCTGCTAAGGGGTGGACATATCCTGCTTATGATTCCCAGTCTAGGGGTAGGTCTAGACGTGGTAGGGGCAGGGCTCAAGGTTCTTTTAGGCCTAGAACAGGAGTTCACCTGCTCAGACTTCTGGTGAGGGCAGGGGTCAGTCCTTTCGTAAACAGACCCAATGACCTGTCTTTTCAGCTGCCAGTAGATTCTCGTCTGGCAGCTCCTTTGGGAGGAAGACTGTCTCTTTTCAAAGAAAATTGGGATTTAATTACTCAAGACAAATGGGTGTTGGATATCATTCACCACGGTTACAGATTTTATTTCCATACAATGCCCCTTTCAAAGGCATGCCAGACGTTCCTCCTCCACAAAGAAAGGAGGCTCACAAGCAAGTTTCTCAGTTACTCCAGATGGGGCCATTCAGCCAGTCCCTGTATCAGAAAGGGGCCTAGGATTTTATTCTCGCCTGTTCCTAGTACCAAAGAAGGGGAACACGTGGAGACCAATTTTGGATTTATCTCTCCTCAACACTTTTCTGGACATTCCCAAGTTCAAGATGTTGACGTTACAACAGCTTTTACCTCTGCTGGGCAAAGATCACTGGATGGTAACTTTAGATCTCAAGGAAGCTTACCTTCATGTGCCTATAAGGCTAAGTTGCAGGAAGTATCTGCGGTTTCGAGCTGGAAATTCTCATTATCAGTTCTCTGCATTGCCCTTTGGCTTATCTACTGCGCCCAGAGTATTCACAAAGGTTCTGGCTCCAGTGATAGCTTACTTCAGGCTTCAAGGAATTCAAATCTATCCTTACTTGGACGACTGCCTGATTCTGGCTCAAGAAAAGGAAGACCTTCTACAGCATCTGGAATATGTTATAGCAGTGCTAAGATGCCTAGGGTATTCTGTGAACGAAATAAAGTCCAGTCTAGTACCCTCTCAAGACATGTGCTTTCTGGGTGTGAGACTGAATACAGCAGCCCAGATGGCCTTTTTAACCCCGGACAAACAAAAGAGTCTGTCACTTTACTTCCATCAACTATCTCATCAGTCCGTGCTGACTGCAAGGACAGTCCTTCAAGCATTAGGGTTCATGGCATCTTGTATTCTGGTGCTTCCCAATGCCAAACTGCATATGAGGAAGCTACAATGGTATCTCAAAAATGTATGGACACAGCACTGCCAGGATTTGGACACTGTCATTCAAATAATACCTTGCCTTCAAAAGAATTCTTGTGGTGGGCTCAGGAATGTCACCTAAACAAGGGACTCTCTGTGACCCGGCCAGAGGCAAGTCAGATTTTAACGACAGATGCCTCGGACATTGCTTGGGGAGCTCATCTAAATGGAAAGTGGATACAAGACAAGTGGCCTGCCAGACTACAGCATCTACATATCAACATGAAGGAGATATTAGCAGTCCAGTTTGCATTAATGGCTTTCAAGGAGTTACTTCTTCCAGGGCAGGTGTTGATTCTAACAGACAACACAACTGTCATGTGGTACATCAACAAGCAAGGGGGAACACATTCTTATCCTCTATGCAGGCAAGCAATGATTTTATGGGAGTCTGCGCTAAGCTTGCAACTAACTCTTCAGGCAAGGTTTCTGCCAGGAGCACAGAACTCCTTAGCAGATGTGTTAAGCAGACAAATCATGGATCCCCACGAGTGGAAACTGGATCTTCATGTATTTCAGAAATTGACAGTGTCATGGGGAACTCCAGACATAGATCTGTTCGCTTCTCCACTAAACCACCAGCTGCCAAAGTATTGCACAAAGGGGTTTCATCACACAGCTTGGAAAGTGGATGCTCTGTCTTTCAGTTGGAAAAACCTTCATGTGTATGCATTTCCACCTCTGCCTCTTCTTCCAAAGGTACTATTAAAGGTCAGACAAGACAGGCCAAGGATGATTTTGATAGCTCCAGATTGGCCTCGGCAACACTGGTACCCACTACTACGGAGTCTAGTAAAGAAGCCTCCATGGCCTTTACCTCTAATTCCTCATCTGTTATCTCAGAAGGACGGTCATCTGCTCAATGTCAAGCTTCACTCTCTTCATCTAACAGCCTGGCATATTCTGTGTTGAAACACAGCAGGTCTCACCTTCCTCAACAAGTTTTAAATGTGATTATGGAAGCTAGAAGACCTAGTACAAGGAGAGTGTACGCAGAAAAATGGAAGAGATTTTTATTTTGGAGTACAGCAAAGAATTTGGAGATTTCTGAGCCTAATTTGAGTGTGGCTCTTCAATATCTTACTGAGTTATTGGACAAAGGTTTGTCCTTCTCTTCCATTAAGATTCATGCTGCAGCAATTTCAGCTCACTATGATTGTGACCCACCTTTGTTTTCGCATCCTTTGTTCAAGCAGTTTCTTAGAGGGGCAAAGAATATAAGACCCCAATGAGAGCTCCTACTCCTGCTTGGGATCTCAATTTTGTGTTGGAAAAACTTACTCTACAACCTTTTGAGCCTGCAGCTACTGCTGAATTGAAATACTTGTCATGGAAGACTGCTTTTCTGTTGGCTATTACTTCTGCAAGAAGGGTGTCTGAGTTGCAGGCCCTTATGGCAGTAGAGCCTTTTTGATTTTCCATAAGGATAGGGTATCATTACGTACTAATCCTTCCTTTATGCCTAAGGTGGTTTCTAGTGTGGCTTTAAATCAAACTATTCATTTGCCTACGTTTTATGCAGACCCTCAAAATAAAGGGGAAAAGATTTTGCACACTTTAGATGTACACAGGCAATTGCGTTATTATTTAAGCAGGACTAAGGATTTTAGGCAGTCTCAGCAGTTGTTTGTTTCTTTTGCTTTGAGTTCACAGGGCAAGCCTGTGTCAAAACAAACTATTTCTAGGTGGATTGGCTTTTGCATTGCATTTTGTTATTCCCATCATGGCAAGGAGATTCCAGCTGGGATTAGGCCTCATTCCACTAGGGCTACTGCCACTTCAACAGCATTTCTAAGGGGGGTGGCAACTAAGGATATTTTGGAAGCAGCTACTTGGAGTTCAGTGCATACCTTCTCTAAGCATTATCACCTTCCTATCTACTCTAAGTCTAGGGCTGGTTTTGCCACAGCTGTTTTACAAGGCATGTTGTCAGCTCCTACTTCTTCATGATTTGCCAGCCTCCCTTACCTCTGCTTTGGGATTCTACCCAATAGTAAGGACTGCAGCAATGGAAAACGAAGAACATAGTACAGTTTTGTACCTACCATAAATGTAGATGTTCGAGGATTCCATTGCTGCAGTCCAATTTACCCTCCCTCCTTCCCCTCTGTGTTTAGGGGTGGTTGTGTAGGTGAGTTTACATGCTTATATTTTTGTATATATTCTTGTATATATTGTACATGTTTTTGGTGCAGGTATTTTGGGACTTGTCTTTTTAGGGTCTTCTGACATCTGGGGCAAGAAAAGACTGAGGATATGACGTCGGTCATGCGCATTAGTACCCTGACGTACTGACGTCAGTCTAATGCGCCCTGACCGACGTCAGCCTTATACTCTGGTATTCGGGCCGACTGGACGCGGACTATACCCAATAGTAAGGACTGCAGCAATGGAATCCTCGAACATCTACATTTATGGTAGGTACAAAACTGTACTTTTTCATAGTAGAAGTTGGGACATACAGAGCTAGCTTGCAAACTGAGAAAACAAGTAAAGAGTTTTTACTATGTGCTATAAAGTTGGTTTATCTCAGCTAAGAGACAGGATGTCAAGTGCTAGGGCTTCTTTCTATTGTCTTAGGACAGAGATAATTATTGGGTTTCACATGTAAAGTGTTTTTGTATTGCTCTGTGGCTTCTTTGCAGCTGTACATCTGCGAGATAAGTATTTTTCACAGACACATGTTGAATTTTAAGTTCCTTTTAGTCTGGGAACTAAGGCAGAGGTGACAAGAATAATGTAATATGACATAATCCAGCAGTAATATGTATTATTCATTTAAGAACTGTCTCAGAGAGGAAGTCAGTGCATTTTGTATTTTGTTCTGGACCTGTAATCATCTCTTCAGCACTTCTCATCTATATTTGCCTGGCTCTGTATTTAAGACATTTAGGGCATAGTATCTCTTAGAGATAGATAAGAATATAGCCAGAGTAGTCTAGATGTTTTCTGTATTTATGTGAGACTGTTCTGCAATGTTGTTTTAAAATATTTCCTGTGATTCTGAACAATATTGTCACTGTGTTGAGTTAATGAGTATTGTCTTGTGCTTTTATTATTAAATATAGTTAAACATTTTAATTGTGGCTGTTTCTTTTCAGAGATATTTAAGTTCTTAGAGTACTTCCATATGTATTTGGTGATACTGTACAAGTTACTCTTGAATAGTCTTAAAAGTTCTGGTCACACTTACCATTTGGATGATAGTAACATTGCACAGTAGAATTGGACACTCTTTAGTAAGGGCCTTTATGGTAGCCGGTAAGGGTGTTTGGTGGCAGGCGGTAGTTCCGTATACTCGGGGCAGAAGGGGGAATAGCTAGTAAACCTGTGCCAGCCTTCCCCAGGAGTGTCTGTGTTTGTATATAAATCAAATCTGAAAGTGTGTGTGTGTGTGTGTGTGTCTGTGTGTGTGTTTGTCTGCGTTGTGCAGGGACATGAAGCACTGGTTTGACAGAGAGGGTGCTGGAAGTTTTGGCTTGACCACTCTGCTGAGATCTTAACCCTATAGCTGTGCCAGTGGAGAGTTTTATTGGGGATCTGGAGAGAGAGGGAGAAACCAGTCCCAGACTGACTGTGATCTCTGTGTGCTCTTAAGGGAAATTGTACTTTACTGTGTGTGTACTGTTCATCCTCCCAATATGCACGTCCCACACTGGTGTTAGTGGTGAGGATTGAGGCTCCTTGATTACTGGGCCAGTGCAGGGGTGTCACACCTAGAAAGGAAACTAGGCAGGTTCTGCCTACAACTGAGTGGACTTGTGCCTAAGAAGAAACCAGGGTAGATTTTTAAGAAATCATTTTAGTCTCTGGACTAATGCGAGAGTGGAAACAGAGCTCAGAACTGGTTCTCCAGTGTTTATCAATGAAAAAAGAAACTTAAGTAGTATTTCAACCCAGAAGGATCTGAGAAACTGAAACAGGGGCTAAACATTAACCTCAAAGTCTGTTTCTTACCCAGAAGCTTCTGGATATCAAAGAACCCTTTTGTTAGTGTTTACAAACATTATTTGACTTTCCTGAGCTTTTTGATGAACATTGATCTCATACAGTTGATTTTTCTGCCTTGTTAACATGCACATCATTTTCAGTTAATGTCTGTACATTAAATTACATTTACTTTAATATTTTTAATAGTATAAAAATTCTGTTTTTATACAAACTCAGTCTAGCACATGCTAGCTATTTTAATTCTTGGCTTAATTTAACCTTGAGAAATAGTATTGGAAAGGGGAAATACAGGTTGAGACAACTTACTTCCCACCATGGTCTTTGAAAGATAGATAACATCACTCTCCTTTTTACACTGGTGAAGTGATTCTTGCATGTTGCATGCAGTTGTTGAGCAGGATAAACATCATCACCCTTTTCCAACTGCCTTTTGTCACTTCTGTCTGAATAGTAATACCAGACCTTTTGTTCCTGTTGCCCTTTTGCTAGGCATAGGTCTCGGCCTCTTAAGAGGCCATTGTGGAACATGGACCCTAGCAATGTGTGACAGTCAGTCAAAATGTGGAATACCCTATTTTGCACAACTCGAACAAGTACCATTTCCATGGAACCTTGTTGAAGCGCACTTTCTGCAAAAAGCGAATGCTGTACATCTGTGAAATTCAATAAAAAACACACACAGCTGATTCAAATTATATAAGACATACAGTGTACTCCATTCATATATACTCATACATTTTTCTGTTTGCATATCCTTCCCTTCTTTCTTTCAATGAAATTTTCATACTCATTTTCCAAACAGATGTCCAGCAACATGCAAGTAGCTTGTAGAAACACTGGAAACACAAAGAATTACTGAAAATAAATATATTCTTATCAAACGCAGAGAGGATCACCCACTACCAAACTAAATATGTACACTTGAAGATTATAGTGTCCTGCATACTCAAAGACATAACATCATTAAAATATTAGAATATGAAAGAAACCCAGCTGGTTTTAATAGGTGTAGCAGTAACAGGGTGAACAAATAAGCAGTCTTGGTAAACATCAAGGATCAAAGCAATACTAATTTTATGGACTTCGTTGGATTCCTACCCTAACTTAGGAATGGGTGTCCATTCCCTTCAAGACAGTGAAAAGATTAAATATAATTATTGACATTAAGAGAAAAGGAGATATATAGAACCCCGTTCCATAAACGATCAATAAGTTTACATCCTGCTTTCCCCAACAAGGAAAGTATTTCTGTTGTTTACTCATAGCATGTTACAGTTGCACAAGGCCTACCATTCTTTTCAACATGCTTTCAGTTAACATCCTTCTCAAAAAAAAAAGGGAGTTGCTAGCCATTGTATAAAGCTTTTCAGACAGTTAAATTCCCCTTACCTGTACAGGTAATATAAGAAATGTTCAGCAAATCACATTGTTTGGCACAGTGAACTACTCACTAACTCCCTTTCTCTAGTTTGCACATAACTTACCTTACCTCCGGTTAGACTGACTATGATCCTTTCTCAAGTAATAATCCAACCAACGTTTTTCCACATTTGACAGAATATTCTGGGGTCAGGAATAAAAATAATCCTGAAGAATCAATCATGTCCACTCCACACCACCAAATCTAGTAACAACAGCTCCAGTCAAGTTGCTCAGCAGCCCAATATTAGCTCCACATCCTTCCATCTGCTCAAACTGGTCAAGAAGACTAAAAAAGCAACTCACATAGTCCTTTTGAAAAATCTGACCAGGACCACAATAGTCTACTTCTCAGGTTAGGTCAGATGGTACAGTACCCTGGCTGCTGCAATACACAGCTGACAGAGCTAATTGAAAGTCCAAAAAGGTTCAGATGGTTATTTCGGCTTGCTATTCTTCCCCATGGTGACAACAAAAACAGAACTTCCTCCTCTTTTATTGAAAAGACACATCTGCTAATCCAAAACTGCAAGGCAAGTACTCTTCAGTGACCTGCGATACCTTTTTTGACAGTATTGCAGTGGAGCACAAACTGTAGCAGCAAACAATTAGATGACTTTATGTGCCTCCTCATTGGCACCCCTTATGTTTGGAGATGTTGTCAGATTAGCTCATATACTGCAATGCCAATTGACTGTAATTGCGGTATATGAACCAATCAAAAAAAAAACTCAAAGCAGAGCCACCACTGTTCAGTGCAGAACAGTAGTCTTGGGCAACATTAAATGCGAAGCATTCCACTCAGTCCAGATATATATGTTCCTGTAATTTATAACATACTGAATTACAGACTCCTTGTGGAAATCACATATATTTTTTTTATTTTTTATTTTTTATTATCCCTCCCACTTATCAAAAATTAAATAAAGGTGCCCTGACACACAATAACTGCAAAGTTGGTCAAATAATGAAATACCTATGGACATTTATCTATATGCAAAGATCACTCTCACTCCCAGTATGAATGGTCTGTGAATGATCTCAGCATCATTGTGGCTTTATGAAAGATAAACAAATTACATTTTGTAGAAATAATGCAGATTTTAAGATGCAAGTATTCAGTTTGTAGATTTTTACTTCATATCACTGAGGCTTTTTATTTATTAATTACCATGTTATCACTTCATTATAATACTTCATCATTCCACTTATGGAATTTGTCAACTTTTACTTTTATGCCAATATTCTCTTATCAATCAAACACCAGTTCCGTCTTTATGTAAACAAGTAAGATTTGCCAGGGCTTTCCATTATCTTGCTTTATCTAGCCTAGGAATGGGACCAATTTCTGATTGTAAAACATTACACAAGAAATTCCTTACAGTAAATTTAGACATAGAAAAATGAATAAATGTATGCATGTTTAGGATTTTTAATATATCAGAACTTTTCTGTAATGTAGTAGGACATGTAGAAAATTTGGCTAAATATAAAATGATCCAAATTTTTTCAGTTGTGGCAATATTTCATGATTAGTACCACTTCCTTTTCATCTGAGATTGAATTATTGTGTAATAACTTGCTTCCAAAGGTAAAATATACAGTGACAAATAGCTAGAATAAATGTCTTAAAGAATCTGCAAAATAGTCGCATATATAGTATTGTCTTATTGTGAATGTTCTTGGTATACTATATCAAAATCATTTGTAATTCCTATTCCATAACCCTCTCAAACAATCTTACGACTATCATATTAACAATCCCATTTCTTTTTACTTAATTCCCAACTTCCATTTAATCTTTTATCACCATTCCCAACTACCTTTTTTTCCCTCTGATACTGCTTTGCACTATATATATATTCAAAGTTAGACCCCTCCATAACAACACCTATCAATTCTACATCATAATCTTCTTCTTTTCCCAAGTAACTCCTCAGTTCCTCCTAAGACAACTAAATTTTCAAGCTGTAGCTTTTTATACCCCCTTTTCCATACATTCCAGGGAAGACACTAGGACAACCTCTATTCCCTTAAAGAAAATACTTCTTTCTTACTTACCGTCTATCAGATTTTAGAGTCCTCCACCAACATTAAACGTCCTTCAACCCTCCAATGTCTTTTTTCTTTCTTGATTTCTACTTCCCCACTACCTGCCAACTATAACATACAGATCCCATTACTTAATTGTACTACTACTCACCTTATCCTCTGTTCTTCTTCTTCTGATACTGGGCCATCTTTCATCCTACCATGACTCTATCATAACTCTCAACATATCTCAAGCTGTGTCCCAACCACATGTTCATACTTCCTCCCTACACTTCTCAGAGCACACTGGACTATTTAATAATGCCTCTCACCGTTAATCCTAACACAGACTGGTTAACTCTATTTCAACTCAAATCAAAACAAAATTATGTGAAAAATACTCTTCAAAAACAAGTGTCAGTAATTCTCCAGTATGCTGCAATCCTTCTAGGATGATACATTTACCCTAATCCTGACCCCTCCTATCACAGTGAACATTAAGACATTTCCCTTCCACACACTACTCTAACCATACAATGATCAATCCCCAACCCTGGTAATCTAACTTTTGCTGCCATAAATGTTAAAAGCATAAGAAATAAAATTACTGAACTACATGCGTGGATTACCCAACATAAGCCTGATATTTTTGCTATAACCGAAACTTGGCTTAAACCCAGCACAAACAACTCTGAAATTATACCTCCCAGCTATAATATCATCTGTAATGATCACATATATTTTTTTATTTATTTAACATTTGTTAACCGGGAAAGTGTAACTTGGAGTGAAGCCAATTTTCAGCAGAGGCCCGGGGAGTAATGCTCCAAACGCATGTCTTTAAATGTGGGAGGATACAGGATCACCTGGAGGAAACCCACACAAATGCAGGGAAGACATGCAGACTCTGCACAAAAGGCACTCCAGCCAAGAATCAAACCAGAGAACCTCTTGCTGTGAGGCAACAATGCTACCGCTGCACCACTGCACCCTTCATAAAGAAGAAATGTGATAGTATTGCTTTAATTCTTCCCAACAACTATTACATTTCCCCTACAGCAAATCATTACCAAAATTCAATTCAGCAGAGCTTCTTATAACTTTCTTGAAATTAAAGAATTATAAACAAATATGTATTACTTTTCTTTACCCTGCCTGGCAGCAATGCAGCTATACCAGAAGATATCCTACATTGGGTATTCATAACAATTCAACAAGAAATAATACAACTAGGTGATGTGAATGTCAGTTGGTTGTACAAAAACACTAACTTGCCTACATCTAGCATGAACTTGTTTGGTCTCACACAACTAATTAATAGACCCACATATTATGTTAAGACATCAAATTCCCTATTATTCTTCACCCTAGTATTAGACCCTAGCAAGTACACCACTTCAGATACAATGTCTGACTGTCTCAGTGATCATCTCACCAGTCTATACAATCGGACATCTCAAACATCCACTTAAACAGCATGTTTATAAAACAACATGCAGCCTTTCCAAGTTTAACCCAGAAATGTTCATCCATTAACTGGAACTTCCAAATAATCCTCCTCTTAGATGATGATGATGATGATGTAAAGGAATTCAGTACAACTTTCCTGAATATTCTGAATAGCCTTGCACCTCATAGAAGGAAGAGGCTAAAAGCAGTTGTAATTTGGATATCCAAAAAGAGTAATGCAGGATAGAGAAAAAACATGGAAAGAGAGGCAACAATATAAAATATCACAATATCTTGAAAACTACAGACTGCATAGCAGTCGTACTGAAAAGCAAAAAACTATACTATAATAACTTAATAATAGTAATAATAGTAAGCACAACCCTAAAAAAAATTCTGGACAGCCATTAAAGAAATTCTGTATCCTGGCCGTAAATTCAACCCTAACCCCTCTCCCAATAACTCATCACTCAAAACCACAATACAATTCAACTGTTATTTCATAAATAGTATAGCATCTCTAATCAAGAATCCACCAACAAAAATTCCTAACCCTGCCCAGCAGCCACGTATCACCACATCCACTTTTACCTTCAAACCTGTGCCCACATCCTATATAAACTCAAACCATGCTCTACTTCAGCTGATGATCTTCCAAGTAAATACCATAAAAAACAGCCAGTAGCATTGTCTACTCTGTCTCAAGCCTGATAAACAGGTCAATCCAGGAATCCCACTTTCCCTCTGTGTGGAACAAATCAAGCATAATCCCTTTGCACAAAGGAAGAAATTCAACAGAAAATGCTAACTTTAGACTTATAGAAATTTTATCCCCCCTCTCCAAAATATGTGAAAAATGTATTCAAAAACAATTGCTAAGCTATCACCTGCAAGAAGAACTCTAAACTAAATAGATACTGTCAATAAAGCTAAAGATAATGGCAAACTAGTCTCTGCCTTATTTCTAGACTTGTCTAAAGCCTTCGACACAGGTTGTCACAGAAAACTTGTACTTCATATGCCATCATTAGATCTCGCTCAGCCCACATTTCTATGGTTTAAAAGCTACTTGTCCAATAGATATCTGTTAGTAAAATGGCAGTCCACTCTCTCTCCATACCTCCCAGTCACCAACAGTGTACCACAAGGCCCTATCCATGGTCCTGTCCTCTTTAACATCATCACCAACATCCTCCACACAACCACACAACAGGCCCCCCTAATACAGTACACATATGACTCCACACTCATTTGCACATCTGACAATCTGGCGCACATCCAAAAAAATGGCTGAAACATGGCTTTGTAACTCACAACTAATGCTTAATCTTAAAAAATATATATATATTATTTTTTTCTCTTCAATTCCTTCTCCCATGAATAAGAAAACATTTAAAGTCCTCTCTTTTGCTAATACAACCATGGAAGTCACGTTTCATAGAAAATTATTAGAGATGATAGTGGATGATATTCTTAAATTTGACCTGCATATACAAAATTGCATAAGAAATCTTATCAAAAACTAGGGATGCTTTATAGAGCCAAAAATGTTCTCGCCAATGCAACTAAAGCTACACTTTTTCATCTCACTGCTCATCTCCTCTCCACAACTTCTTCATGCTTTTCCCATCCTTACTAACCTTTAGGCATCACAAAAGTCATAACTTGAAGTATAACAAATTTGGTAAATTTACAGCAAATACCCCTTTCAGAGCCCACTGCTATATACCATTAAAAAGCCTAAATTGATTAGAACTACCCCATCAACTAACATACACAGCTTGTTACCACCTATAAAATTATCCAGAATCCCATCTGCTTGTCCAGCACTAAATAACTTTCTCTACAGCTATGTTCTTAGTCAGTCATTATGATCCAATGACCATACCACAAACCTATCAAATCTGCTGGATATTTCTGTACTTGTACCATGTTGCTAAGGTATTCACTTGGAACTGCTTATCTCTATCCAGCAGGTCAGTACTCTCCATCACATCCTTCAAAACCATTCTGAAAGAGCACTGTTCCTTCTCAACACCAGGATAAACTATTTCTTCAAATGTGGCAAACACGTATTCATACCTTCTATCTCCTTACTCTCCCTTCTTCACTCACTTCCTTACTTCTGTCAATTTCTCTTCCCCAGCTTTCTGTCTAAATATACCGTAAGCCTGATTTTCTCTTACTTCGTATTGCAATTCCTGTTTGTATTAAACTAACTTACCTTTAATTTCTGTATAAACTGGCTAATTTTTTTTCTATTAAGTCATTGTCATATAACTTGCATTTATTCTTAATCAATTTTTTTTCATATTATTCCTAATATTGTATAATTATTTAAACTGCATTTGTTTTTGTATTGTTTTTATAAAACTGTAAAATTATTATTCTTAAAATGTTTTGTAATACTTTGGAGCTTTTCTCCCCAGGCCTATGCTAAAAATGAAACAGTTGGACTTTATTCTTAATCATTTTTTTCATATTATTCCTAATATTGTATAATTATTTAAACTGCATTTGTTTTTGTATTGTTTTTATAAAACTGTAAAATTTTTATTCTTAAAATGTTTTGTAATACTTTGGAGCTTTTCTCCCCAGGCCTATGCTAAAAATGAAGCAGTTGGACTTTCCTAGTAATCAAATGTCAATAAATAAATAAATGTCTCTCTTACCCAAATGTGTATTTTTTTCATTGGAACTCACTTCTACATCATGATTATACTATTATGAAAAATAAAACTGAAACATTTTAAAAATGGTTGTAGAACGGAATGTTTCCGTGGATTAACAGTAACATTAAAGATAGTGACTAAAGATAATGTGGTTTTATCTGCCCAAATACAGGTATATATGTAAGGGTTCAGTCCTAGATAAAAATTACCTGTTGATATCTGTATGCATGAGTACACGAAAACCTACAATATAAATAGGTTCATAGGTGTGTACTAGGCTAATGGCCCTGGAGACAAGCCTACCCCATAGGATTACCCTGGCATTGTGCCACCCGACATTAGTTCCCAGTGCCTCTGTTGAGTAGAGCCATTGGAGTGATCCCGGGGTGAATTTTCTATTCCCCATCCACTCATTAAGATTTCTCTTGAGGGTCAGTGAGGTGCTCTGTTTGACATGTATGGGAAGTCTATTCCATAGCATGGGCAGTCTCTGGGTTATGAACCTGTCCCTCCAGCATGTTCTGTTGATTGTGGTAATGCGGTTGAGGTCTCTGGAGGGTGTGGTGCAGAGGGATTGGGATTTCTTTAGATGTAGCATTTCTAACAGAACTGGGTCAAACATGGCTTTGTAAGCCAAGCAGAGATCGCCTCTAAGTAGGCGATATGAGACAGATAATAGTTGGAGTTTTTTTGAGTCTCTCCATGTAGGACAAGTGTTTAAGGCCTAGGATCCTCTTTGTGAGGTACTTTTGCAGCCTCTCCAGTTGTTGCAGGTGTCTAGTGAGGTACATGCCAAATGGGGCATTGTACTCAATGATTGGCCTAATGAGGGAAGAGTAGAGGGAGACAATGACCTCTTTCTTCCTGGATGCAAAACCCTTAGTAATAAGATGTGACACATACAAGGACTTTCTGACCACAGTGGCAGTGTAGTGGTTAAAACAGAGGTTGCTGTCAACCTGTGTTCCCAGAGCTCTTATAACGCCTTCTGTGTTCAATGGACTACCATCGATGTGGTAATTCATGGGAACCAAGTTTTCCCAAAGGTGATGATGACACATTTTTGGCACTGAGCTTAAGGCTGTGGTTCTGACAGCAGTTGTTGGTCTCAGTGAGGCCTTTCTGTAGGATGTCAACATCACTTGGAGAGTTAATAATAGCTCCCAACTTGCAACCATCTGTGAACTTTCTCAGCCAGAGTTCCTTCTTGTTGGCCTGAACTTCAGAGAAGAATATACCAAATAGAAGAGGACCCAGGACTGGACCCTGTGTGACTCAACTCGTGATTGGTCGGCAGTCTGACTTGGAGTCAGCTACTTTCACACTGTGGGTTCTATCTGTGAGCCAGTTTGCAACCAACTTAGTGATATAGGGGTTGACGCCTAGCTTAATGAGTTTTTCTATGACTCCTGAGTGGAGAATGGTATCAAAGGCCTTGGGCAGATCAAGGTAGGCTGTATGAACCACCTTGTCTTCATCCACAGCTCTGTTGACTGACTCAAAGAAGTTGACCGGGTTGAGCAGGTGTGATCTACCCTTCACAAAATCAAACTGTGTGGGATCCAGAGTTTGGAGATTCCCTATATCCTTGTTTATTAGGTCCATGATGATAGCTCTGCATATCAGACTCATCAGGTTAATGGGGCAATAGTTCCCAGGGTCTGTAGTTGCTCCTCCTTTGTGGAGAGGGATGACTGTAGCAGTGTACCATTCGGTATGGACAAAGCCTGAGGTGAGGCTGTGATTGAACAGGGCACACAGATGTGGTGCCAGTTCACTCTGTAGTTCATATAGAACACAGCCAGGGATATTGTCAGGTCCCACAGAAGCTGTATTCTTGGCCTTGAACAGTGCTGTTTTAACCTGTGTGGTAGTAATACTGGGTGCCTGGCAATCTACTAGTATTGTGATTGGTAGTTTGGGGGGGGGGGGTAAAGTTGGCACTGAATCTTTCAGCCAGTATATTGGCAGTATCTGTTGGCTCAATATAGGAGGTATCATTGTGCAGTAGCTCAGAGCAAATCTGGGTATTGCCATGGAGATTCTTTACATAACTGTAGAAGGCCTTGTGGTTGTCTTTACTGTCTACTGCAATTCTGTTTTCATAGCTAGCTTTAGAGGATTTGAGGAGGGATCTCAGCTTTTTGTTAAGGCTAATAAGGGAGTTTTTTCAGTCTTGGGACCTCACCTTATTCCGCATCAGATTATTTCTTCTGTTGTAGAGTTTGTTGATGACAAGGGACCACCAGATTGGCTTCCTTTTTTGGAGGAGAGTGTCTTGGTTCTATTGGGTATGGTGAGATCCATGCATTTGGATAAGTTTTTCATGATGGTTACTTTTGCGGGGGGGGGGGGTGAATTTCCAAGGTGATTAGTTTGTGGTCGGAGTTAACCAGAGACGAGTTGACTATTGGTGTAGATCAGTGGTTGCCCATGTAGTGGGGGTAAGAACAAGCTGGACAAGGGCATTGGAATTAATGAATTCCAGGAAATGTTGGGCAAGTGTATTAGAATGACCTGGTCCAGGGCATTGGAATTAATGAATTCCAGGAAATGTTGGGCAAGTGTATTAGTACATGAGTAGTGTTCCTAGTTAATGGAGGGGGTAGTTGAAATCGCCCAGTATGAGAGTGTTAGGTTGGACCCTAATGTTCTCCAGGGTGCTTAGGAATGTGGAGTGTGAATCTTGGGACATGGTTGGGGACCTATAGCAGGCTACGACCTGAATTGCTGTCTTACCCAGTGTTAGTTGCACCAAAAGTATCCCTGATGTGTTATGTTGGGCCACCAGTCTGGAGGTGCGCGCATCCTTTATGGATATGAAAACACCACCATCTTTGGAGCTTTGGTTCAAGTTCTGGGGCTGAAAGGTGTGGAATGAGTTACAGCCTGGTAGTGCAGGGGGGCTTTCTGCTGCTTTGAACCAGGTCTCTGTTACAGCACAAATGTCGATGTTCTCCATTTTAAGGAGTGTTTCAAGTGAGTGCATTTTGAGATTTAGACTTCATGTTATAGGTAGGTACTAGGCTATTGGCTCCAGGGCCTATATAAGCCTAGCCAAAAAGGTTCCCTGGCTTTCGCCACCCAAGAAAGTTATTTTCCTGCGCCGCTGTCTAGCAGAGCCACAGAAGTGATCCCTGGGGTGAATTTCCTATTACACATCCAATAGCTTTATACATTTTGCTTTTGATAATTCATAGATGTTCTAAAAAAGATCATATCTGAGTCATAGAAAAACACCTTGTCTGCAATCTGCTAATTATAAAAGATAGATATGGGTTTTTAGCTAACACCAGTGTTTGTTATATAGCATACTATAGTATAAATCTGTTGTAACAAAAAAGTGAAATAGAAAACTTTTTTTTTCTTTATACAGTTTTAAAATGTGCAGTATGATTGTTTTCAAAAATTGGAATTTTGTTCAAGTGAATAGAATATTATTTAGTATATTATTTTCATTATCATTATTATTTACATTTTTATATTAAATCACTGATTGTTTTTCTCTGTCTCTTGAAAAGTTTTCAACCCACTTCGTTCACCCTCGTTAACACTCGGGCTCACACCGTTCCCCTGCCCTACCCCTAATTCCCAGCCATCCTGTCTGTCTTTACATTTATACTTCCATACCACCATCCACATATTCCTCTAACCAATACCATCAGTTTCCTCCAGTAGAATAACAACCAACACAATTGTTCCCAATAGTAACACCCACTCTAGTTTACCACCCAAGTTTCTCTCACAAATTGTCTTAATCCTTGCCTCCTATAACTATCAATTTACATCTATACAACCAACCCACTACCATCCGAACATTTTTATCCTAATTTATAATAAGGATGAAACCTAAGTTAAATAAGATGCCCCTAAATCAGATTATTTTACTATTTTTTTTTTACTATTATCACCAATTATCAAAACCATTTCCTTCAGATACTTAGGACTTCAACCAATCCTCACAAAGAATATCAGCAGCTACACAACCTGTCTTTCCCTATCTGTACAAACAAACAACATCTGATTTAGTTTTCTATAACTATCTTAAAACTAAGCATTCAAATTTAGGATCAAATATAAACCAAAGGCCACAATATAACTGGCCACAATCTTCTATCTATAAAATATCAGTTCAAAATATTAGCAGAGATATTCACCCCATTTAACACATCTCAGCAAAAAAACAGAATCCAAACCACCTTACTAAATATGAACCTAAGAAGTATGTGCAATAAAATCCATGACATACATGCTTATCTTGCCACATACACTCCTGACGTAGTCATAGCTACTGAAACCTGGTTAAAAAAAGAAATAAAGAATAATTTGATCACTCCCCCTCCCCCCCAGGATATAATATACTTAAGCATGACAGACAAAACAAGAGTGCAGGTGGTGTAACAATTATCTATAAAAAATTCTCTAACCATCACCCTATTTGCACAGGAAGTACACAGATGTAACTGTGCTGAACTACTAATAATACTCCTAAAAATCAAAAACAGGAAAATTATATGTTTAACAGCAATTTATATACCACCAGGGAATAACACTGATATTGCTGAAAATATTGAGTATTGGATATCCCATAAAATTAACCATGAAACTGTAATACTTAAGAGACTTAAATATAGACTGGCAACCCATAACATTCTACTACCCCCACTAAACCCATAAACTTGTACAACTTCAAGCAATTAATAACCACATACTAACATATTTCAGCGCGTTTCAGAGCTTGCTGATCCCTGGGCTTTGTTTGCAGTTCCTGTTACTGATTCTTTACCTAATTTGGAAGAGAGGAAGTTCCCTTGCTTACCAGTGGGAGTGGGAAGCATTGAGCTGCCTGTTGGTCCAGTTTTGTGAGGTTTCAGCCAGCAACTTGTAGTTTATTGGTCGTTTTGGGCCAGTTCCTAGCTTCTTTCAGCCCCCTGATATAAAAAACGCTAAACGCGCGTTTGCGCAATTTAGCGCGGAGTTGCCACTGTTGCACACTAGGGCAGCGGCGGTTAAGCAGGTTTAAACTATTCGGGCTACCTAAAGTCCACTCTTCAAATTTTCCCTTAAAACTACCTTTTTCGAACTATACTACTGATCTATTCAGCGTATCCTATAACTATAAAGATCATCTCTACTTGACTCCAAGTAGACTATTCTCTATCTGTTAAACCTAGCACTTGCTCCTACAGTACTTATTACCTTGATACGGCTCTCCTGTCATAGATAGTACCCCAAAAAAGGCAACCCCCCATTTCTCGGTCACCCACGTCCCCCGGAATCTTTTTTAAAGTTTTTTGTCTATTCCTTCTAGCATGTCGAGGGATCAGTTGCTAGTGTCCTCTCCTGCTCAGCTGGTGAACCTGGGAATATTGAGGCAATGTTACAATTGCCTCATGTACACAGACAACCCTCTCCTCCTCCCACAAAACACAAATACATGCGAGAGATGCAACTATACGGCCAAACTGGAGGCTGAGCTCTCTCAACATAGGACTGGCAAGACCAGTCAGGAGGAGAAGGTTACCACACACACTATAGACCCAGTCTCACATAGTACCATCACAACCTCAAATCATACACATAAACACACAAAGACATACTCGGAGGCTCTGATCAAAAATCTACCAAAACAGCAGAGGCCACCAAAGCAGACACCCAAACAACCACCACCTCAGAACACAACACCTGCAACACATAGACCTCACAGTCAGAGTGTCAAACAGTCACAGCCCTTAAGGCCAAACATAATGCCAGACACACTAGTCATTGGTGACTCCATAGTCAGACACACTGACGTCCCGCTCACCAGACTGAGTAAGGAGAAGGTCACAGTTAGCTGCCTGTCGGGCGCTAGAATCCGCCACATAACGCAAGCACTCAGGTCTCTCAACAGCAGGTACAAATATGACTCAGTCATTGTCCACGCTGGTGTAAACGACCTGAGACGTACCTCCTTGGACTACATGAAAAGAGACATTGAGGAGCTCTCTGATTATGTAGCCCAGGCAGGTATGACCCTGACCTTGAGCAGTATCCTACCTTCACCAAGAATGATGCCACAATACAGAGATAAGATGATCAGCTTTAACAATTGGCTTAAACAATGGTGTCATTCAAAGGGGATCCAGTGTCTGTCTGCCTGGGATGACATGCTGGACAAGCCACGCTGCTTCGCAAGGGACGGCTTGCACCTGTCACCCCTGGGATTCCGGATATTGGCAAAGGCTCTTGCCACCCCCATAGTGCCTTTTTTAGGTAAGGCTCAAATTCTAAACCTACCACCCTAGAACACAAAAAAGGAAAAAACTAAGGGTAATGCTGCTCAATGCCAGAAGTCTAAATCTCAAAATGCACGCACTCGAGGCCCTTCTCAGTATGGAGAACATCGATGTCTGTGCTGTGACAGAAACCTGGTTCAAGGCTCCTGAGAGCACCCCAGCACTATCAGGTTTTACCTCATATCATGCGTTCCGGCCCCAAAATCCGGACAATACCAAGAAAGGAGGGGGGGGGTATCCATATTCATCAAGGACACCCACACCTCAAGACTGGTGGCAACGCACGATGCATCGGAGACCATCCAGATGCAATTAACCATAGGCAAGACTGCTCTGCAAATTGTAGCATGTTACAGGCCACCCTCACAAACTCAGGAACCTCACATGGCCTTCCTGAAAACACTAGAGGGGATAAATGTATCACCAAACACCATCATACTAGGTGACTTCAATTACCCTAATATAGACTGGAAACACTACTCAAGCCCAAACACCCTAGCCCAAAGGTTCCTGGAATTCATAAACTCAAATGCCATGGAACAACTAGTCACCATCCCCACAAGAGGAGATAACATACTTGATCTCATCATCACGAACATGGGAGCACAATGTTCAACACCGGAAGTATACCCCTCACTGGTGAGATCAGATCACAAACTAATCTCGCTGGAGGTCCTCATCCCACCCCCACCTGAAATAAAAAAGACCACAGTAAAGAACTTCTCGAAAGCCGACTTCACACTCCTAAAGACTAGTGTGGTCTCCTTTAAGGCCCCCGAGCAGGCAGAAAACAGTACTCAAGCCGCTGAATCACGTACAAATGCCTTCTACCAGCACCTGCAGGACTGCATGGATAAGGCAATCCCAAGCAAAACAAAGACTCTTTGTACCAAAGGCAAGCGTCCAGTCTGGTGGACCCCAGCCATAAACAAACTCTACAACAAAAGGAGGAAGCTACTACAAGATAGAGCAAAATCCTTAAAAGGTAAGACACCCTTGATCACTATAAGTAAAAAACTAAGAGCTCTCATAAAATCATCCAAAGCAAATTTTGAGAGAAAAATAGCTAAAGACTCAAAAGACAATCATAAGGCCTTCTTTAGCTATGTTAGAAACCTGGGAGGAAACTCCCAGATATGCTCAGAACTAGTTCAAAATGATGTGAAGATTACTGATCCTACAGACATTGCCAACATACTGGCTGACAGGTTCAGTGCAAACTTCTCCCCCCCAAAAGGAGAGATATCTATACCAAACGATTGCAGCCCCCCAAACATCTCCAACGCCCAAGTGAGAACTGCTCTCTCCAAAGCAAAAAACACAGCATCCATGGGACCTGATGGTGTCCCCGGCTGTGTGCTCCATGAACTCAATGAGGAATTAAACCCACAGCTAGGACAGCTGTTTAATCAAAGTCTTACCTCCGGATACGTACCCAGGGAGTGGCGCACTGCAACTGTGGTCCCACTTCACAAAGGCGGTGCCTCCACCGACCCTGAAAATTACCGGCCCATTAGCTTGACAAGCCTTATCTGCAAAGCCATGGAGAGGATCATAATGGACCTCATAAATAAAGACATAGGGAATTTGCAGACTTTGGATCCAACCCAGTTTGGCTTTGTCAAAGGCAGATCATGCCTTTTAAACTTGGTTGACTTTTTCGAAACAGTCACCAGAGCCATTGATGAGGGAAAGGCAGTCCATACAGCCTACCTCGATCTGGCGAAGGCCTTCGATACAATACCCCACTCGGGTATCACTGAAAAACTCATCAGCTTAAATGTTAACCCATACATCACAAGATGGGTTGCAAACTGGCTGAGTGACAGAACCCACAGGGTCAGAGTTGCTGGCGCCATGTCAGACTCAAAGCCTGTCACAAGTGGTGTCCCACAGGGCTCAGTCCTGGGCCCACTCTTGTTTGGCATCTACTTTTCCGAAGTACAAGCAAACACAGGAGGGTTATGGCTGACAAAGTTTGCAGATGACTGCAAACTGGGCCATAGTAGAAAACACATCTGACACAGATATCCTTCAGAAGGGTCTCACAGAAACGGATAACTGGTGCCAGAGCCATGGCCTAAAGTTAAATGCCAAAAATGCATAGTCATACCCTTCGGGAAAAACAAGGTTACCCCTAGCTACCAAATAGGTGGCAATCCACTGAGCACAGAAGAAGTTATCAGGGACCTGGGGACCCAGGTTGATAGTAGTCTGTCATTCGACACCCATGTAGCTAAAGTAGTTAGGAAGACCTTCTACATTGCCCACCTTATCATGAAGGGATTCTCATCTAGATCAGGGAGGTCATAGTCTCCCTTTACTCATCACTCATCAGACCAATGATCGAGTACAATGCCCCATTCGGAATGTATCTGACCCGACACTTGCAGTAGCTGGAGAGGCCACAAAAGTTCCTCACCAAAAGGATAAAGGGTCTCAAAAATCTGTCCTATGCTGCCCGACTGAAAGAACTCCAGCTCTATTCAGTCGCTTACCGCTTGCTCAGAGGTGACCTTTGCCTAACATACAAGGCCATGTCAAACCCAGATTTGATGAATATGCTTCACCTCAAAAAATCCAGATCCATCAGAGCCCCAAGGGCGGGAGACTTAAACCTCGACACGGCTATTAATAGGACGTGCTGGAGGGATAGATTCATCACCCAAAGACTCCCTATGCTGTGGAACAAAATCCCAGTATATGTGAGGCAGAGCACCTCGCTGGCCTTGTTCAAGAGAAATCTTGACCAATGGATGGGAGATCGCAGATATACCCCAGGGATTACCTCAGTGTCACTGCTCGACAGAGGCACAGCAAAATAATGGGTATAGTTCCCCATACTAAAGGGGTGGCGTAAGCCACAAAAAGATGGGCTAGGCTTGTAAATGCCCTCGGGCAGATAGCCTAGTATGAACCTATGAACCTATGAACCTATATGCTATTAGAACTCACTGTAACCAAATTAACATTTAATCTGTAATCAAATACCAAATACAACCATTTCAGCAAAGATGTTTTCAATGAAACAATAAAAAGATATAACTGGAATTTACTTAGAACAATGCCACTAGATACTCCTATAGAACACTTTAATAATGTATTCTTAAAGACCTTAAAAAATCTAGAACCAGTATGTAATAAAAGAGCAAAGTTTAACCCCCCACAATGGCTGTCAAAGGAATAAAAAGTAAAGGGTTAAAGCCTGGAAAAACTGTATAAAAATAGAACTCAAAATGCTCTCCAGCAGTTTAGATATCTTAGAAACCTTGCAAAACTCCATGTCAAACAGGATAAACAAGCATACTATACTAGCCTACAAGACAAGCATATGAACAACCCAAAACCATTTTGGTCGTCACTAAATAAAGTACTCCACCCTGGAAGACCACTAGTCCCTCTCCAAAAACAGACAGTACAAGAGGCAACCCCCACACAGTTTAATTCATGCTTTATACAATCAATTTTATCTCTCTTAGTCACTAACATATCTGCCCCCCTCCAACCAAAACCACTTACAGTCCATCAGTTTTAGTCCATTGCCAACCTTACTTGCAAGCAAGTTGCTCCTTAAACTAAAAACTACATCTATAGCTGCAGACCAACTGCCATCAGACTACCTAAAAGTGGCTGCAGAAGTCATAGCCTTCCCTGTGTCCATACCTAATTAATAGGTCCATAACAGGAAGATACGTCCCATCACTGTAGAAAAAATCCTACATCATACCACTGCACAAAGGCAGGCACATCTACAGAGTTTAATAACTACAGACCAATAACGATTCTCTCCCCTCTCCAAAATATTAGAGAAATGCATCCATATGCAGCTGATGCAATACCTAACCTCAAATAACCTGCTCTCAGTAACACAACATGCACAGCACCACTACTGCTCTACTACATTTTACGGATATAATAAACTGACAGACATGATGGTCTGCTTGTGTCCACCATGTTCTTAGACTTGTCAAACACATTTGATACTGTCTCACACCTGCAACTGCTCATTCGACTCTCTCAATTGGACTTTCATAATACTCCTTGCTGATCTTTAATTACCTATCTGAAAGGCATCAACCATTAAATGGCAACAAACCTACTCATCTTGTTCTTTTTCCATACTTTAATTCACTAGGTTGCATTTTAAAACTCCTGTGTGGGATTATAGTGAATACATAAAATTTGGACAGATAGTGTGTTACATCTTGAAGACAAAAAAAATCAACAGAAACTGGCAAAAATGGCATTAGGAAAAATTAATAATCCCTTACAGAAGGTAATGTAGGGAGAATCACAAGGAAATAGATCAAAAGGAAAAGGTCTCTGTAGCTCAAGATAGAATTCAAAGATCAGTGAAAAGCCATTGTAGCTCAACATAGAAGTCATGTAAGTCTTCTTCCTTCGGCTTTTCCCAGTTAGGGGTCGCCACAGTGGATCATCTGTCCACTCATGATTGGCAGTGGAGTTTTTACAGTGTCGAGTTGCCAGCCCAGTGCCCAACCTTCCACAGAAGGCACACAGACACAGACACACACACACACACACACACACACACACACACACACACACACACACACACACACACACACACACACACACACACACACACTCACGCCTAGGGCCAATTTAGAGTGTTTAATCCATCTTCAGCATTTCTTTGGGATGTGGGAGGAAACTGGAGCACCCGGAGGAAACCCACACAACCACAGGGAGGACATGCAGACTCCACACAGAAGGCACTCCAGCCGAGGATTGAACGGTAGAACCTCTTGCTGTGAGGCGACAATGCTAACCGCTGCACCATTGCGGCCGCCCAATAAGAATTAAAAAACAGCATGTCTTTAGAAAGTGAAAGGGATCAGAATAAGTAGTTAAACATGAATAAGAAGAAGCTGCAAAGATGGCAGTCACAGAAGACAGAAAAATCAAGGCAAGGAACAAGAGAAGGCAAAATGTATTCTTTTGGTGCATAGCAGAAAAATAGAAAGGTACAATGATCAGCTGACTGCATGGCATTTGGATAAGTAGAGCAAGCAGAAACTCTGAATGATTTTTATGCCCCATCTTTACTAAAATAAATGAGGCAGAGTTCCCAAAGTTGAAGGTGATAAAAGGTAAACATATGGAATGATTGAGCAGAGAAGGAGTTGTAAATAATAGTTAAAGACAAAGAACAGTGACCAGATGGGTAGCCTCATATGGCATTTAAAGAATTGTTTGAAGTGTTGACTAAGCATCTAACAGAAATGCTCAACTGAGCCTTCATCTGTTGGGACAGTCTAGATAACTGGAAGTATACAGCTGTCTTGACACTGTACAAAGTAGCTCCAGAAATATCCCAAACAGCTTTCAACCAGTATGCCTGACCTCAGTAATGTAAAAGGTCATTGCATAAATACTTGAAAGAATTGGAAGGCTTTTGGAGTATTATATTTTCCAGCATATCAACCAACATAGGTTTGCAGCAAGAAATTCCTAATGCAATCCAGTAATGTCACTAGATTATTTCAGAAGAAAATGCTGGTAAAATATCATATTCTTAGATAGAAGCAAGGTCTCTTATTTCATTCGAATGAAAGGTAGCTTATGGGAGTTAGTGGTAGAAAATAAAATCATGAGATAGATGATGATAAGGCGGCTATAGGACAGGTTTCAGACACAGCACTATGTTACTATCAAGAGGACATGTATGTGGTGAGGTACCACAGGGCTTTGGCATCAGATACATGTTGTTTAATGTATATTTCAAGTATGTTAAGCTTAGCATAGAAAACACAAGAGATCTTTTCACACACAACATTAAAATAGGGGCAAGAGGTGAAAAATGTGACATTCTTAAGGGGAAACATGAGAAAGAAGACGTGTGACAGTAGGAGTTTGGTACTTTAAAATGCAAGATGCTGCATCTACAAAACAAAAAATCTGGGTCTGTATGCAAGCTAAAGCGAGTGAAGCCACAAAAAAAGAAAATTACTTGAGGGTATTTGTAGCTGTATCTTTAGCAGTGAACCACCAAGGTCAATGCAAAAAGGAAGCAGCCAAGGCCAAAACAATATTAAGCTGCATCTCTGGGCATAGACTACTGGAGCAAGTAAGCAGTTCTCTTGCTCTTTAGATTGTTTCATGAGACCTTATTTAGAACACTGTTGTCACCTTGACATCTGTATATGGAAGAGAAAGCAATAATAACAGAAAGCAGTAATGATAGAAAGGTGCAGGTGAACCATTGTGATGGCAAAATGAATTATAGATGCTTGAGAAGGTGGGCCTTTTCTTTCGAGAGGATAGAAGGGAATACGGGCTGATGTTAATAAAACTTGTAAAAGAACTGAACTAATCTTAACAAAGCACTGGATGTTGTCAGGTGAGGGTATGTTTCTGAAAGAAATGATAACTTCAGCCCAGGCATGAGAAAGTACTCTGTTGTACAAATGGAATGGGAACCCAACCTGGTAGCTCATTTTCTAGAAAGGGAATTGGGTGACTAATAATTGATGGTAGGACAGTAGAGGAGTAAGATGGAGTAAGGGCTCCATCTGTCTGCACATGGAGAGAATGAAACAAAGCCACTTTTATGCTTTGTTAAACAGATTAGGATTAATGCATAACCCTGATATATCTGTGATAGAACAGTATGCAGGCTTTCTAATTCAGGATTGATGCATTTTTATATATACTGTGACATTACTTTGTTTTTGTTTAGGACATCAATGACTGGGTAGGACCACCAAGCAATGCAAATGGTTCAACCAAACCTGTTACAGTTAATTCTGACACAACCTGTGGCAATGATTGGATCTGTGAGCACAGATGGCGACAGATAAGGTATGTAAGTCTTGTTTACTAATATAAATTCTCTATGTATTGAAATGTGAATGTGATCTATACCTGGAGCTTTTCTCCCTGGACCTCTGCTGAAAATAGTTACATAAATAGATAGACTATCCCAATAAACAAATGTCAAATAAAATAAAATAAAAATAAATATGTCAGTTCAGTTTTTATTCAAATGGTAATCTGGTTGATACATTTGTGAATTTATTATTACTTAATAAACTAAACCACTCTTACATCTCCAAGTGGGAAAGCTGTGTGATAGCCAAGTGTGCAGCAATGCATAACTGATCAAATCATATGCTCGTTGAAACCAAGGACATTATCTTTACTGCTGTCCAAGGTGCAGCAACATCAGAGTTAACTCTAGATAGATATAGATATGTCTATATCCAATGTATATACATGTATATTATTGAAAACTTGTTTGACTTAAAACTCATTTTTAGAAAACCTTCTCCACAACAAATATACCATAAAAAATCCAAACACCCCTTAATTATATTTGCTAACTTCATGATCTCAAAGCCATTGTGAAAAGAACAAAAACACAAGACACAGTAAATCACTGCTGGAGGTCAAACACAAACATCTAGAGATCTGGGAGTACAACATGACAGTGACTATTGCAATCCAGACATACTCTGCTAGATTCACTTCCCAATAACTACTGGGATAAGGAATGACATCATCACATATGTTTCTATAGACTTCTAATTTTTTTTATGAAATTAGTTTTCAATCAAATGATTTTGACCATTTGGAATTCAGTGAAATGAACATTCAATCAAATAACATTGACCAGTGTGTGTGTGTGTGTGTGTGTGTGTGTGTGTGTGTTATATATATATATATATATATATATATATATATATATATATATATGTATGAGTCTACTGTGTTTGATTGAAAGCTCATTTCACTGAAACTGAATTCACCCTGACCAAATCGCTAAAAGCTCAAATTACTGAAAACTCATTTCATGAATCTCATTTCACTAAAGTGAAGTACTAGCACTGTGTAGAGCACTATAAGGCAAGTAAAAGGTATATCACCTTTTCCCCACTGTAGTGCGATCCTGGACTTAGTATATATAGTTAGGGGGGTGGAGGGGCACAGCCCTTCCACTTATTTTGGGTATATAGTGTCTTCTGCAAAGAGTTAGTCATTAGTGTTGTAAGTATGCATGTCTGTGGCTTAAAATGTATTATTTTGAAGCTTTCAGTGATATATAATACAAAACCAAACTAGGTGGGGGGGGCTATGCCCCCCACACCCCCAATATATATATATATATATATATATATATATATATATATATATATATATATATACTAACTCCAGGATCTCACTACAGTAGGGAAAAGGGCATATACCTTTTACTTGCCTTACAGTACTCTATGCAGTGCCAGTACTTCAGTTCAGTGAAATGAGATTCGGTGAAATTAGTTTTCAGTAATTTGAGCTTTCAGCGATTTGGTTACGGTGAATAAAAAGTCAGTGAAATGAGCTTTCAATGAAACAAAGTAGACCCATATATATATATATATATATATATATATATATATATATATATATATATATATATATATATGGATCTGCTTCAGTAGATCGAACATATGGATTACTGAAACTCTAAATAATGAAACAAAAGACCGCAAATTAAAAATACTGAAAGGGTAACATTTTGAAAGTTGAAAGAACGAGCAACCTCCTCTGTGCATGTCTGACAACACTCAGACGTTATGAATGGAGGTTGCGCACAACACAAACAAGAGGTACTACAGTTAAATAATTTAAATTAAAACTATATCATTTTCAATGTTTTTGCAGTGGGGCAAGCCCTCATGCACCCCCACACCCCCTGCTAATTATGTATATTCCAACTCTGAGATCACACTACAGTGGAGAAGAGAATAAATTTTCCAATCCTCACTGCACCGCAATCTCATTCAGAAAAGTTGAAAGATATACATTTTTACCTTAAATCAACTGTAGCTATTTTTTTTTCAACAATGTTAATGTGTAAACACATTAACTAAAGGTCATGAAGCCATACCATACATATTTATTTTATTCTACATAGCTTTTGATGGAGTGACTTTAACTCATCTTGCCAGGATCCAGACAGTTCAGATATACCATAGGTCCCATGGGTCATGTGTGATATTAAGTAAAATTTTCAATGTTATTTCTAGTTTTGTATACTTTACTTGGAATCTATCAGTTGTCTTCAATGACCTATTAAGAGAATCATTAAAAAGTAAATATTTATAATTTCTAAATTTGCAGTGCTTTGGTGATGGTTTTCAGAACTAAGGCAGGATGGAAGGGAAGAGAAGCACTTGCCATGGTGCAAAAAGTCATTCTGAAGAACAATAATTATTTAAAGATATGTTGCATACTATGACAATGATATATGCATGTTGTTAATGAAAATATTCCTGCCATCTTGTCGTCTAACATTATAGATAGAAAACTTAAATAGTTTCAAAACTTTGCTTAAACAGCACCTGTGCCAAAGATGATTCTGTTCTTTCTGCTCACCTGGTTAGCTTTACTCAGATTGCTTTTCTCCAATTCTTACAGCCAGTTTGCTTACCCAGTCTTTTTGTACCTTATACTGTACGCATACTGTACTTATTTCCTAAACTCTTACTTTTCTTATTTCTCTCACATGCTACCACTAACTGCAATTCCTCTTCTGTCCATTTATCTTCCTGCTCATTTCCATAACTTCTCCTTTCATATCTCTCTTACCCTGTTAAGTAAGTTGCATTCTACTTGTCTGTCTGTAAACTCAAAATCATCCCAGTTTGATCTTTTCCCTGCAGCCATCATGCTTTTACTACATTAATTGTTATTGTATGTTATTTCCCTATTCAATAATTAGCCAATTTATGATGTCCATTGCTTTTAGTGTTAAAATGCTATATTCATGTAAGAAATATATAAAAATATTTAAAAATTATATACGTATGCTCATGTGCAGATGTTTTTACCTTGCAATTGTAAATGTACATCATGTGTAACTTAAATGTAGAGCTTTTCTCCTCGTGCTTCCACTGAAAATGGGTTTTACCCAGTCGAACTTTTCCTGTTCAACAAGGTCAAATAAATAATTAAATAAATACATAAATACATGAATTATTAACTGATTTAGAGGTACAAGCTAATAAAGATACAGCAGAACAACTGTTTTGAATATTTCATTTGTGTTGCAAGACTC